>NW_025423864.1:987418-1277486 GCF_020740605.2 Lemur catta | reverse complement strand
GTTGTCAACCACAGCTGATTGGTTAGCAGAACACATTTCAGTGGGACTAACCTACCGCAAAGAAACCCTGCACTGTTAAACAGCTGGGGAGAATTAGTCTTGGAAACAACCTCCAAGGAAGCCTTCCCACCCAAAAAAAGTATTTTTCCTTTTGCCTCACATGCACACAGTTTGACATTTTTCTTTTAACATTGTTACAGTAGCTGGAGTTCCACAGTTAAAGTTAATTAAGATTAATATGTATCACCTTCAAAATGCAAATAATTAAGGCATAGTAAATAATTATCAGTCACACTGTAGTCTGATTAGTTTGCTTATGTTCAAAATTGAAAAATTTGATATGTCATCCGATAATGATGAGGAACTGAAGAATGGGAGTAGCAGCAGTAGGGTAGGTAGACTGAAGTTAAGTAATTTTGGAACTTGTCTCAGTCTCCCCTTACCTGACCCAATCTAGCATATTACATCAGAACAGTCCAGAATGACCACGGCCCTTTCATTAGTCCTCATTTAAATGAAATTCAAATGAATAAATACATATATACATAAAAGATGTCATTAATTTTTGGTATGAATTCATACCCTCTGTAATCTTGCCCTATATACTAATATTTGTGGATATTTGTTTACCATCAACCTGCATTAAACACACTATACCTGATTCTCAAAGTGTAGTTAGACCAGCAACCTCGGCACTACCTGGGAAAGTACTGGAAGTTCAAATTCTTGGGCTTCCCCACAGATGTACTAAATCAGAAACTCTGGGGCTGAAGCCCAGTGTTTAAAAAAGTCCTAAGTGTTACTTATCAAGATAAAGTTTGAGACCCACTGCCCTACACCATTCACTATTGTCCCAATACAACTTAGTTTTCTTTGGTTTTGTTTTTGCTAATGCTCTTTCCTCTGCCCTGAATTAATTTTCTCTTCCCAACTTTTACCTGTTGAAACACTAGTTACCTTCGAAGGTCCCACAAAATTCCAACGCCTCCACGAAGTGCTTACCTATAAATGGGGTTTGATGATTATTGCAATATACTAAATGTGCTTAATCAGTGCTGAGCAGGTAGTAACCATTCAGTTGACAATAGCATCCTCTTCCCAGTAGGAGAAAATCCCAAAGTTGTGGGTTCATATATTATTTACAGAGACAATGTCAAAATCCATTTTAAAAATCTGTTTATCTGTCTTAGAGTCTAACATCTCCTGGTTATTTACACTTTTTACTTTAGAGTTGTTGTAGGAACACTCACACTCAGGTGTTACTCGGCATCATTCTGAAAGCTGTAGAACAGTGGTTTACACATGTTAGTCTTTCTCAGAATCACCTGGAAGGCTTATATTTCCACAGATTGCTGGGCCCCACTCCAGAATTTCTGTTGCATTAGGTCTGATAAGGACCTTGAAACTTTGCATTTTTAACAAGTTTTCTGAAGATGTTGTGCTCCTGGACCAGAAATCACATGTTGAAAACCACTGCTATGGAATAAAACCAATTTTACCAGCATTTTCAAACTGACTTAATCATATAATTCACCTGGGGCACATTTTAAACATATTAATTACCCTCTTTTAGAAAGTCTGATTCAATAAGTTTGCGTTGGGATCAGAAATCTGTGTGCTTAGTAAGAGTCCCAGGTGATTGTAGTGATAAGGCGTGTTTTGGAAAGAGTGCAAAGGACATGAACAGACATGTCTCAAAAGACATACAAATGGCTGATAGATATAAGAAAAAATGCTCAATATCACTAATCATCAGGGAAATGCAAATCAAAACTATAATGAAATATCATCTCAGCCCAATTAGATGGCTATTATTAAAAAGACAAAAAATAACAGATGCTGGCAAAGATGAAAAGAAAAGGGAACTCTTTTACACTGTTGCTGAGAATGTAAATTAGTACAACTGCTATGGAAAACAGTATGGAGATTTCTCAAAAAACTAAAAATGGAACAACATATGATCTAGCAATTTCACGATTGTGTATTTATCCAAAAGAAAAGAAATCAGTACATCAAAAGGATATCGGCACTTGCATATTTATTACAAGCACTATTCACAATAACAAAAATAAGGAATCAACCTAAGCACCCGTCACCAGACAAATGGATAAAGAAAATACGATGTGTGTGGAATACTATTCAGCCATAAAAAGAATGAAATCCTATCATTTGCAGCAACATGAATGGAACTAGAGATCACTATGTTAAGTGAAATAAACCAAGCACAGAAAGACAAATATGCATGTTCTCACTCATGTGTGAACTAGAAAACTTGATTTCATGGGCATATAGAATAGAATGATAGATACCAGAGACTAGGAAGGGTGGATGAAGGGGAGGGAGGGATGAATAGATGTTGGTTATGGGTACAAACATACAGTTAGATAGAAGAAATCAGTTCTAATATTTGATAGCAGACTTAGGATGACTATTCTTAGCAACAATATTTTAAAGTAACTAGAAGAGAGAACTCAAAATGATATCAACACATAAAAGCCATAAACACTCAAGGTGATGGGTACCTCAAATACCCAGATTTTATTATAACACATTCTATGCATGTAACCTCACATGTACTCATAAATATGGAAATTATTATATATCAATAAAAGAAAAAAAACATACATATCTTTCTAATTGCTTCAGAGTATTGAATTAAATGCATGTTCTACAGTTTAAATTGTTTCTGGGTTTTTTTGTTCTTTTTTTGTTTGTTTTGTTACAAATTAAACTATGTGAATTTATATTGAGGATTATATCCTAAAAGTAGGATTGAGTAAAAGACTGAACATTTTAAAAATTTGAATAATACTGCTAATTGCCAAAAACAATGTTGTATCAGTTTATATGTTCACCAACAGTTTATGAAAATTATTGTTTTTAACTTCCTCAAGATTAGATATTACTAAACTTTTTGAATGTTTGCTAATCTGGTAGGTAAAAAAATATACTGATGTTCTGATTTGCATTTATTTAATTATAAATTACATTGAATCTCTTTTAATAAGATTTTAAATTTTCTGTGAACTAACACAATGGTATTTGTGTATCTAAATGTTTCTAAACATAGAAAAGGCAATGCATTCTGGCAAGATGTTATAACTACCACATCACTATGTGATAGAAATTTTTCAACTCCATTATAATCTATGGGACCACCATCCATCATTGACTGAAATGTTGTTATGTGCCCCATATCTGTATATATTAATTCTTGGAACATCATATAAATTAGTCCTTTGCTTTTTGTACAGTCATGCCAATATTATGGTAAGAACCTGCAGGGAGATACTCAGGGTTTTGGGCCACCACAGAAGAGCATATAAGATTTCAAGAGGGTGTCTAGGAGTCCAGGGTCTGCTAACAGATATGAATATTTAGGACATAGAAATGGATGCAAAAAGCAAGGGGAGGTGAAATTGACAAAGGCAGAATTTCCAAGTTATACATAGGAGTAACTCACCAGGCAAAATTTATGGTTCGATAAACTTCATCTTGGGAAAGAAACCCAGAGAATATAGTGTTGCTTGTCCTTAAATGTTCTAGCTCATCTACTATTTGAATACATTTAGCTGTTTGTTTATGTAAGCTAGTTTAAGAGGAAGCAGAATAAGCCTGTAAATATGGTACCACTGGTGGAGGCAAAATGCTACATTTCTTCAGGGAAATTCCCCTGAAGGAGCAGAACTCACTGACTTGAAACATTTGGTTTGACAAAACATTTTAAAGAGTAGGCCCATTCCATAACTAATGGCTCTGTCCATGTGTGTTAGTTAATTCCTTTCCTCAAACTGTTTTTTTCTTTCAGTTAAATAGATCAGGACTACAGCTAATAAATTTCACAATAAGCTTTATTTAATTCATTATACAGCCTTTTTAAATATGGTTTGTAAAAGGCAGAACAATCATTATAATTAGGGATGTATAAGTCTGACAAGCAATGACACACCAGTTGCCTATGCAAATTCATGTAAACTACTATAGAATGAGCTGATTAAATGTGCACACATGCAAGACTAAGTGAAGAAAAATCATGTCCAGCTATTCAAAAGCCTTACCTAGTGTTTTTAGTTTATAAAATCAAGATAAATAGTTTTCTAGGACGAAAAGTAATCTGATGGAATCCATTTATCATATGTGCTTTGTGTATATTCTGACATATAGTGCCAGCTATATTAGTTTATATCAGAACACTTTTTTAAAAATTTGAATTCTGTTATAACAAAGATGATTCATTGTTTGTACCACTTGAACCTTAAATTATGAAAAACTTCTAACAATGTAAAATGATTGATTAAACCTTATCATTTGCTCAGATATGAGTAATAAATTAGTAATACAAATATGAAATAACTTACTAAGATTAGCACTGTAAAAACTCTAAGAAGAAAACTACGTTCTTTAAAAACTTTTTTATTATTAATTACTATGGGTATATAATACTTATATATTTATAGGATACGTGTGACGTTTTGATACAGGCATATCATATGCATTAATCAAACAGGGGAATTGGGATATTTATCACCTAAGGAATTTATCATTTCTTTGTGTTAAGAACATTCCAATTCCACTCTTTTAAAAAGTTATTTTAAAGTATATCCTAATTTATCATTCATAGTCACTTTGTTGTGTTGCCAAATATTGTCCATTCTATCTATCTAACTATATTTTTGCACACATTAACCATCCCTACTTTGTACCCTCCTCCCTACTACTCTTCTCATCCTCTGGTAACCATAATTCTACTCTCTGTCTCCATAAAATCAATTGTTTTAATATTTAGCTCCTACAAATGAATGAGAATATGTGAGATTTATCTTTCTGTGCTTGGCTTATTTCATTTAACATAATGTTCTCCAGTTCCATCCACATTGTTACAAATGGCAGGATTTCATTCTTTTTTAAGGGTATATAATATTCCATTGTGTATATGTACCACAATTTCTTTATCTATTAGTCTGTTGATGGACACTTAGATGGATTCCAAATCCTGACTATTGTGAATAGTGTGGTGATAAACATGGGAATGCAGATATCTTTTCAATATACTGATTTTCTTTCCATTGGATATGTACCTAGCAGTGGGATTCCTGGGAAGGAAACCATGTTCTTGATTAACTAGCTCAACTAGCACATCCTATTCCCTTTTTTGAAACACTCTTTCCACTTCTTCGTAAATTAACTTGCCCCATCCTTCAGATACAAACGGAGACATTACCTCCTCCCAAAAGTCCTCCCTGACTCCCTCAACTGAATTAGATGTTCATTCCATGTGCTCTTTTACCTCTTTCATGGCATGTAATGCACAGTATTTACTTCTTTGTCTCTTTCACTAGCCTCCAATTTCCTTGAGGGCAAAGACTGCTAATCACATAGTAAGTCCTTACTAAATATTTATTGAAAGAACAAATAAATATCACGAAGATAAAAATTGACTAGACTCATGCTGGTGACTACAAAGATGTAAAACAACTTTTTTTTTTTTGAAGAGAAAGAAAGAGTTTATTAATTTGCCAGCAAAAAAAAAAAAAAAAACCTTTTTGATATACTGCAACAGAAAAAAAAATCTTTCAATAGGAAATCTTTTAAAGTAACTATCAAGGAAGATAAATTTAGGAGCAATTACAGGAAGAGTATTCAGACATACATATTTTAAGCGAGGGATCCAGCAGATGGATTATGTTCTCATCCCAACTTCAGAATGGAAAACCTTTGGATCTAGATATTTAAGGATCTTTCTGTCAAATCATTTATATATCAGAATATTTCTACCATCCTGAAATTTTTAGTGACATAACAGAAGGAGAAACAGATTTCTTGGCTCCATCACAGTAAAAAGATCCAGGGTTGATGGAAAGACCAATTTAAAATGTTTTAGTCCCCCCCCTGCCATTTAATTTCTTTAAGTTGCAATTAAATGAGAGGTCTCTCACACGGAGATGATGAGGAAAGACAGAGCAAAAGGACAAAAACTTGAGGTAATCAGGTTGATAATGATTGACTACTATTCATAACATTAAATTAACCTGTTGTTCTCCTGCTCTAGAAAGTGAACTGAACACTCCTTCAAATAGTTTGGGTATTCATAGCAATTCAAACATCACATATGAAGCTCCGTTTGGTTGGATTATAATCTCAAATAGAAATAGAAGGTTCTGGCTAATCCAGCTAATGCAATATATTTATGGAAAATCAGACTGTTTTACTACATCAGAAAACTTTGAAATAATAGCATGGAAAACATAGTCAATACATTTGTGATAGTATATATTTTTGTTTCACCTGGTCTTACATAAAAAAATTATTTAAAATAATTATATCACTGCCCTTAGTGGTCTTCTTTCTGTTCTTTCCTTAATGTGCACACATGACTCTCTTTTCTGTCCAGAGGAATTTTCTATCCATGGGTGTTATGCCATAAACAATGATGGGAGAAAAAACAAACATTATCCCATGTAATCAGCAGATTATGAATGATTTTCAGCTCCTAACCAACCAAATATTATTCAACTAAAATCATTCTGAAAGCTCAGAAGTTCTTAGTTTTGAAAATAAGGAATGCCTGAAGTCTGGGTTTCGCAGCTCCTCTGTGGTGGTCTCAGTTTGAAATGATACTTTACTACTGCTAAGAAAGTTACAATCATCTTTGCAGCAAAAAAAAAAAAAAAAAAAAGAAAAAGAAAAGAAAAGAAAAGAAAAAAACTTCTGAAGTAGTTGGAAATATCTACATATCTTTTGTTTTTCACATTGTGTATCTGTAGAAATTTCAGAGAAAAGGTTCCACTGGAATATCTATATATTTCCATACAGTGTATAAATCTGTAAATGAATGAAGAAAAATAAAATGGCATTTTCTCTTTTAATTTAATTGTTTTGACCTAAAAACAGTTTAGAATGTGGCTAGTAAACTCAGATCATTTGCAATCCTGAACGTAGATAACTGATAAATGTTTCCAATTTCTGTGATTCTTTTAAGAATTCTCAAAAGCCTAATTCCACTCACTCAAGCAGAATCACTCTTTACAGGTCACGATGTGTACTCAATTCGCCCCATAAGATCAATGTATAAAAAGCTCAATTTCAAGAATGAAATATTTGCAAAGACAGGTAAATAGTAGAAATAATGTCCTAGAATTAGTCGACATCTTTTTCCTGTAACGTGATGGCCTTTTACAAACTGGTAAAAGGAAGGATTAAAAGGAAGGAAAGAGAACAAATACTCAAAATTTAGCACTGATTATTTCTACATGCTACATTAAGCACTTCACATAGGTTATTTCATTTACTTCTGACAACATCTCTTTGATTTAAACATTAATATTTCATTTTTAAGCTATTATAACTGATACTCGGAGTTGAATTAACAGGTCCAAGCTCCTACAGTTGAGCTCAAACTCACATGTGACTGGCTCTGAAGCCCATGAATGCTCGCTACTGTTCCTGCTGTCTCCCTAAATGTCTGCTAAGCAATATCTACTGTTATGTTGGTCTTTTCACACAATCCTTCAAGATGAAGAGAGACAAGAACAGGTATTACCTCATAAATTTAAAATGTGAAATATGTCACCTGTTCCAATTCAAATGCACATTTATTGGGAACTGTTATGAGAACCCTTTTTCTTTCTTGTCTGTAATGCTAGTAAGTCTTCAAGATCCAGACCAAATCCTGAAGGACAGTAGCAGCTCCCTTCTCTGTGTTACTAGAACACAGAACCGCTAATATATTTCTGTTGGGTTTTTAACATTCATCATCATTAACTTTGTCCTGAATGCATGTACTAGGTTTTTATAATCAGAGACAGATTTCTATTTGTTTGCAACCAATAGTGCTGTTGCAATTCTTATCCCTGGGGCAATGCAATGAAAGCCAGATGAAATATCCTCTGTGTACAGCCTTTATCATAGGCAAGAATGGTTAAAAATAAATTTCAGCTGCTTATATGGATAAACTCTCCTAGTGAGAGAATCTGAAAAGTATAATAGGAGGAGGGATCCTGGATTCTAACTCTAACCTGTACTATGTAAATAAATCTCTCCACCAGCCAGATAGGTCCACTGTTTCTAGCTTTACAACACAGAGATGTCTCTAAAGTCCCAGACCTGATCCCCTTTTGAAATATAATATAAACACAAACCTGTGGAGTTAGGTAAATCTCTCTGGAACTCTCATTTCCTGCTTATACAGTTCTAAATTTCTTTCCATAGTTTGGTCTGTTAGTACAGATCTCAAATTTCAGCAAAAATTTGTTCAGAATGACCAAAATCCACAGGGACACGAAAACGCTTTCTCTACAACAAATTTCACATCTGTTAACCCGTTTTTTCCTCTATGTGATGAGCTCCTTTAAAAGAAAAAGTTGCCTTAGCTTTTGTATCCAGAACCTAGGACAACAGTTGACACATAGCATATGCTGTGTAAAGAAGGTGATCTTAGTTCCTAGTTTGCCTGACACATCCCCAGCCTACTCCTGTTTTCACAATGTAAGCTTTTTCCAGTTTCTTTTACTTTTGAAAAAGTTTAGATCTTCAGAAAAGCTGCATGAGTAGTATATTGAATACCCATGTATTTTCACCAACTTCTCCAATTCAGTCACCTTTATTTTTTCTCCTCTCTCAAATTTTTATCTTCTGACCCATTTAGGGTAAGTTATAGACAACATTACAATTCAACTTTGACTACTTGGGCATGAAATCCCAAGAATAACAACATTTCCTTCTATGTCCTCAATAAAATTATCATATGGAAGTGTATATTGCTTTGTCTCAGTGTTTGCAAGCATGTGTATTATGTGTGCATGTGCAAGCATACGGGTGCCTGCATGTGCAGTGTGTGCATGTGTGGTGTGTGTGTGTCCACATGTGTAGGCATATCATGTGGGGAGTATGCATGTGCATGCCTGTGTGGTGTATGTGCACATGCACACATGGTGTTGGTATGCATGCATGTGTGTGTTCATTGTGTGGGTACGTGTGTGTGTATTGCACACATCTCTGTGTTGTGTGTGTGTCCATGTGGTACATGTGTATTGCTTTGGGTGTGTGCATGCCGGCACATGTGTATGCGTGTGTGAGTATGTGTGTGCATGCCTGTGTGGTTTGTGCATGCATGCGTGTGTGTGTGTGTGTGTGTGTGTGTGTGTGTGTGTGCATGTGCTGCTCTGTCTGGGAGTGTAGTAGCACCTCCATGTCCATCACTGTCTCAACTGGGCAAACAGTCCTGGTCCCCGAGGCCCATTTCCAGGGCCTGGGTGAGAGTTTGTCCCAGACTTGCTGGCCTGGTTTGTTCTAGAGGGAAAGGGGACGGGGAGGTGGGTTGCCTTTAGCTGGGCCCGGGGGAGGGGGGCGTGGCCTGGGATGCTGAGAGCTGGGAGCTAATTTACAGTTCCGGGAAGGCCCGGCTGCCGATGAGCCAGGGGCAAGAAAACTTGCTTTTCCGCTTATCACCCCAGCTCAGAGGAGCAGAGCATGGAAGGGCCTCAGAGAGCATCCACCTCTACTGTGCAGATGGCGAAGTGGGGGCCCAGAGAGGGCGTGAAACTTGCCCCATCACAGAGAGAGCAAGTGACACTGTAGGACAGGGCTCAGGTTACCCCGCTCTGCCCTGGGACCATCCCCTGGAGCCTTCGGTCATCACCCCAGGGGTCCCTCCCTTTGGGCTGGACACTGGAACACAGGAACACCTGAAACATGAGCTCTGCCCTTGGGGAGACGGGATCCAGGGACATTTGTTGAGCACCACTGCATATTTCCAGGACAGATGAAGGGACACATTTTCCAGCGTAGCTCAGCCAACATCTGCTGCATACAGTGCCTGGACACAAGCCCAAGTCACAGCCCTGCCACTCACCAGCCATGAGCCTGGACCAGAAGGTCCAACTGTCTGAGCTGCTGTCCCTTCAGCTGTAAAGGGAGATACGGCACCACCTCACCTGGGCCCACACAGTGCTGCCCAGACAGTGCTCAGTAAACGGTCTCAGCCTCCCATCTGCAGCTCCCCTAGGTCCTGCATCACCCACCCCTGTCCCTGTAGTCCTGGCCACCTGCCCCCAGCCCTGTCCCTGCACAGTTGGGAAATGCCTGAGCCATGATGTCACCCAGCTCGCTGACACGGCTGCTCTCTGGGCAGTGTCCAGCCCTGTGCGATGGGCGGGTTGGTGGGGAGAGGGACGTAGCGGAGAGGGAATAGGGAGGGGTGTCCTGACACCTGGGGGGGACCTGGCTCCCTCCCTCATCCGGCAGCACAGGGAAGTCTTTGTGGTGGTGGGTCCAGGAATCCAGATGTCCCCCTGTCATTGTCAACTGTCTCCCCCTTTCTATTTCTTGTCCTCTCTCAAATTGGGAAAAATTACTAGTACTTTTTTGTAACTTGTTTATTATTAGTAGCATTATTACCCATTGCTTCTCATAATAAAAACTATCCTTTCTCATTATGGATAATTTAGAAAGTAGCAAAGGGTATGCAGAAATCTTTTTAAAAGCCACCCCCTGTAGTAAGTTGAATGGTGGCCCCAGAGACATATGTCCACATCCAAGCCCCCAGCCACGCGATGTGCCCTTATTTGGAAAAAGGGTCTTTGCAGATGTACGGAAGTTGAAATCACTCTGGGTTATCCACAGGGACCCTAAATCTAATGACAGGTGTGTCCTTGTGAGAGACACGGAGAGGAGAAGCAGGGGAAGGAGGAGATGGCTGAGAAGATGGAGGCAGAGGCTGGGGTAACGCGGCCACGAGTCAGGGGAATCCTGGAGCCACGGGGACTGGAAGGGGCAGGAAGGAGCTGCCCGCCAAGAGCCTTTGGAGGGAGCGCAGCCCTGCCCGCGCCCTGATTCTGAACTGGCCTCTGGATGAACCGCGAGAGATACATTTGCGTTGTTGTTAACCCACCCAGTCTGTGAGTGTGTGTTACGGCAGCCACGGGAAACTAACGCTGACACCCGGGCCCTCGTCTCAGTGGCCACGGTGAGTCCTTGTCACTCACGCCAGGTTACTCTCCTCTGGTCTTCAGTCTCGGGTGTATGTATGAAAGTGCGGGTGTTTGTGTGTGTGAGTGCGTATGTGCGGGAGTGTGTGCGAGTGTGTGTTATAGCTAAGATCATACCAACAGCCTGGCGGTATCTTCATCTTTAGAAACATGATTTCATGAGAGTTTTCTCATTCCATCAAATAATTTTTACAGAATTTAATATCTTTCTGATTGCAAAATATGTGTTTATTTCATAACATTTGGAAGATACAGACATATACACACAAGGAATAAAACTTGTATTTCATTATGCCAACCAAAAATAATGATCATTTTTGTGGTTTTCTTCTAGATTTGTGCATTGCTCAAAATCCTCTCAGGAAATGTAAAATTGTACAGCCACTACGGAAAATGGTTTGGTGGTTTCTTAGAAAAACTGAATCTACACATGCCACCCAGCTATTGACTCCTGGGCAATCTTCCCAGAGAAAGGAAGACTTATGTCCGCACATCCCTGTACATAATTGTCCATAGCAGCTTTATGTGTAAAAGCCAAAGACTGGCAGCGACCAAGCACACCAGGTGAGCAGTTAGTCGGATCAAGGTGTGCCCAGACCACGCCACCCACCTACGGCGACAGCGCAGCAGGGCTGAGGAGCAAACTACCTACGCCAGGACCTGGGTGGATTGCAGGGCCATCTTGCTGAAAGGCAAAGCCAGTCCCCAGGCACCATACACTGTGTGACTGCATGTGTATAACCTCAAAATGGCAAACCCACGGAGACGCAGCCCAGACTTGTGGTCCCCAGGGTTGGGGAGGGGCTGGGTGTGACTGCAAAGGGGCAGCACAGGGAAGTCTTAGTGGTGATGGGTACAGGGATCCAGACGTGTGATGGCATGACACAGAACAATAGACACGCGTTGCACCCACGTTAGTGTCCTGGCCTTAATATTGTACCACAGTTGCATGAGATACAGCCACTGGGGGAAACTGAGTGAAGGGTACTCGGGACCTCACTGTGCTATCTTTGCAACTTCTTAGAAATCAATAAGTATTTCAAAATAAAAAGTAAAAAAAAAAATGCTTTCAAAACAGAAGCTACTCTAGGTGTTTAAAACAGAGGTGATTAATTCAGAGGATTGGCCACGTAGTGATGGAAGGACAGAAAAGCCACTCGAGGACGTGGGGGCACAGGGCCAGCTCTTCCCATTCCTGGGGCTGGGGGCAGAGGGAGGAGGTGGGATCACTGCAGTGCTAGGGCCGGGGTGGCCAGAGCTGTGCTTATTTTTGTCAACGGTGCTCACGTTATAGTTTGTAGTCTATGTGTTTGACTTATATTAAATATTTTTTAAAACACACTTACATAGCTACCTAGAATCTAGTGGGTTTGTGACGCTGAGGGCGTCACATATAGTCCATCAGTCCCGCAGCACTGAATGCCGTGCCGACGGTCTCCACCCTGGGGTGAGCATCCTTGGCATGAGCGTTTGCGGCGTCTGCGGTTCCTTCCTCGGGACGTAGATAAGAATAGGACGAGCAGAAGAGTAGTCGCAGGTCAGTGAATATAAACTCTTGCGAGACTCTTGATGTAGAGAGCCAACTTCTTTCTAGAAGCTGGTTTGTTCTTCTACCGGCTTGTTCTTCTACCCTTGATGCAGCTCTGCCGCCAGGGACTATGACCTTCAAACGGCATTAAATGCTTCAAAGGTCTAAAAGCTGACTCTGTGCAACTGGCTCCTGGTGCTTGATGAGTCTCCTGGGAGTGACACAAACAGAGGCCATTGGGCGGTGTCTGGGACAGAAAGTCGGGGAAAGCCAGAGGGCTCGTGTCCGTGGGTCCCCTGTCCTCCCTTGCGTGATGCCTGGGGTCTGGCAGCAGCTGCTCATACTGAGACGCTCCCATCTGGCGCCCTACTTGATCGACCCCCCAAGCAGCCCAGGCTCCAGTCACACCCTACAGCGTGTTGTGCCAGCAGCGTCACGCTTGAGCCGGCCCTGCCTGGAATTCCCTCCCCCTGCCCTCCCGCCTTCACCGGTTTGCTCATTCATTCCTGGCTCCCGATGGGACACATGCCCCCAAGTGCTCTAGTCCCGGGGGTGCACGGGAGGCACTCAGGGGTTCAGTGCAATCGGGGAGGCAGGAACATTGAGGCTCTGCACACATTTTAAGGCCCCACTGAGCCGCGGCTTCCTCTGTGAAGCCATGCGCAGTCCCCCAGGGAGGACTTCCCCCTCCCCCTGCCCCGTTCCCTGTGTCTATCAGCTAGTGGTGACAGTGTCCCTGTCCACTCCCCATTGCATGATGAATCGTTTATCGCTGCCACTCGGAGCCTACCCAGACCCAGCACCCAGTGGGGCTTAATTAGCTGGGATTCTGCGAACTGTGCTGGTGTCGTGCACGGTGGTCTCTCTGGGATGCCATTGGGAGCCCACCCATCCTGTGCACTCTGGAACACGCTCCCCCCGTGCTTGTAGCATCATTTTATAGATGAGAATCCTGAGGGTCAGAGAGGAAAGCGACTTGCCCCCAGTCACACAGCGAGCAGTGACTCTGTCAAGCTAGAGTGGGACGGAGCGTCCTCCCTGGGCCCTGCCTGCTCAGGAGCTTGTGATTCTGTGCAGGGAGCCCCTGGACCGATGTCTCCTCGAAATTCATGAGTCCAGATGATCTGACCTTGGGAATGTGATCAGGAAGACAGAATTCATGTACCAAAATGTCCATTGCAGAGCTGTTTATAACAGTGAACTGTCAGGCAACCTTTTGCTTGGAGAATCGTGGCCACTTGCTCCAGGTACACTGGCCCTGGCAGCTCCACCTGGGGAGTGCCACCCAGCGCCCCGTCCTTGGTGTAGGGCAGCCCCCCAGGAGGGCGCTCCTGGCCTCACCACTCCCTTTGTACCCACCCTGTCCCCAGGCCCTGGGTCCCTGGCCATCAGGGCACGGCACCCTTGTCTGTCTGTCTGTCTCCTTGAGGCCAGGGGCTGGGGGGATACTCCTCCTCCAGGCGCTGAGCCCGGCGGGGGCTGGGAGGAAGCACACTCCAGAGAGGGAACGCAGGGGAGGGAAGGGATGGGTGAGTGGCTCAGCACACGGCTGAGCAGAAAGGCCACGGGCCTCCTTGTCTCATCCCAAACCCCAGGACTGTCTGGGGAGGGGCAGCGATTTAAACGTCCTCGCCTCCCCCTCCAAGGTCAAGACGAGGACAGAGGTGGGGGGAGAAGTGTAAAGTTACAGAGGTTGAACTGCCCTTGATGGGTGGTCAGCAGGACAGGGCCCCCAGAGACGTCCACGCCCTAAGCCTGGGTCCTGGGCCCGTCCCCTATGCTGCAGACAGAGCGACTTGCAGGCGTGACTGAGTCAAGGGTCCTGAGATGGCAGACTGCCCTGGGTCATCTGGGCGGGCCCTAAATGTCATCACAAGTGTCTTACAGGAGGGAGGCAGAGGGAGAGTGGCACACGGGCCACGCTGATGAGAAGATGGAACAGAGTCAGGTGTGAAGGTGCTGGCTTTGAACCCTGGGGCCATGTGGCCACGAGCCACAGAATGTGGCAGCCAACACAGCTGCAGAGGAGAAGGAGCGGGTCTCCCCTAGGACCCTGGGGGGAGTGCGGCCCTGCTGACGCCTGACTTTGGCCCAGAGATACTAATTGTGAACGTCTGGTCTCCAGGACTGTGAGGGAATAAATTTCTTTTAAGTCCCCCAGTGTGTGGTTGCAGCAGCCGCAGGACACTCACACGCAGCCTTTGGGCAGCGCCAGAGGTTTGATGACCCTCCCTTGGTCTCCAGGTGACCGAGGGACCAGCTCTGTGAGCTGCTGACCAGCATGGAGCACTTTTCTCTAATGTGTGAGTCGCTCTTTTACCAAGAAAATCTGCATTGGGCCCGGGATCCCAGGAGAGGGGCAGGAGTCCGGGCACCGCTGGAGACCACTGGCCCCAACCTCCCACGGGCTCCCCTGGAGGCCCAGGCAAGCAGGCGCTGAGGGACAGTGACCAGACCATGCTGGGGGAGAGCCCCTCACCCAAGACTGCCACTCACGCCTTCCTCAGCCAACGTCCCCACCTCCGTCTCTGTCCAGCCCCCGTGGGCCTCAGAATCACAGTGAAGACCCTGCTTTTGACTCATTCTCAAAGAGGTTACACTGCTGAGGGAGACCAGTGATGGAGCAGGGCAAGACGGGGCTGTGGGGGCACCACGGAAGCACCTAACCCCACTGGGGTATCAGGGAAGGCTTCCTGGAGGAGGTGATATTTAAGCAGCATCTTAAAGGACAGACAGGAGTTCAAAGCCATCAAGGCAAGATTTCAACACAAAGGTGAAAGAGTTTGGGTGGCCAGAAAGAAGGCTCCCAGGTGGTGAATGGTGAGCGAACGGTGAGCTGGAGGCTGGGCAGGGGCCTCCAGGGCCTCTAGGCCAGATGCAGGAGCTGGGACATCACCCTGCAGAGCCGGGAGCCACAGCAGTGTCTAAACCACCACAGTAAGGTGGAGCCAAGCCAGCCCCGATCCCTTCAGGCCTCACCCCTGCCTCTGTGCACCCGGGGAGCAGCTGAGCAGGCGTGTGAAGAAAAGGCCCCTGGCCTGGGGCCCCGGCACCCAGATAACTGCCGAGAGGAGCACGCTGCCAGGCCGGGGTCCCAGACACCCCTGCTGGGGAGCAGGCAGAGCCCCAGTGTGCCGCTGCCACTTCATACTTAAGCCCCCGCCAGACACCCTGCCCTTCTTGAGGACAGAGCTCCCCTGTGTGCGGGTGGCCAGACCTGGGCTCCGCGGGAAACCCCCTGTCCCGGGGTCCCAGAGCCAGCAGGAGGAGCGACCCTGGGACCCTAAACTGACCCCCGCTCCTGCCACCAGGAGAACACAGCTAACACCTGCCCAGCTGGGTCAGGGAGAGGGGCCCTCCTGCCGCCCCTCCCTTTCCTGGCACAGGCGCCGTCCCTGGAAGGAGCCCCCTCGTTCTCAGCACCTTGTCACCCTGGGGAGCCCCCACAGGCCAGACACTGTCTCTGGCCAGGCCCCTGTGCTGGGCACTGGGGACACAGAGATGACTCAGCCCCACTCTGAGGATGCCGCCGTGGGGACAGGGTGGGACGGGCAGACGACAACACCCCACATGGTCAACGCTCGGTGGAGAGAGGCCCATTGAGGCAGGAGGACAGGGAGGAGGGGGCTGAAGCAGACGCCGTGGGGGCTGGCGCCCAGCGGCCCAGGCCGGGGACAGCTGCCCAGGAGCACGTCCTCCCAACCCTGACTCAGTGGCCTCACGCCGGTGGCTGGAGACTGGCCGGGTGGAACCAGCTCTTCAAACCCACACTGCGTGTCGGTGGCACCAGGCTGCGTGTGATCCGGTGTCGTCTGCGTGTGCGTTTGCGCGGCGTTTGCGAGTCTGGCCTTGGCAACTCGCTGTCCCTGCTGGGGGGAGTCTCGCTGTGCGGGCCCCACGCCCTCCCGGTCTCCCACGGACGGGCACGGTGAGGTCCCCAGCTTGTCCTTGCCATCGCCACCATTCACGGACAGCCCTGTCCCTTAGTGGGTCTACACAGCAGCCCTTTTGTGCAGCTTGTGAGTCCCTGCGCCACCAGCAGCTCTGCACAGGCTCGCGGGGCGGTGACCGCGGAGCCCCCTCGGCCCTGGCGCTCAGCCGGCGCGTGAGCGGCCGGGTGGTCTGGGGTGGCCTCGCCCCCCTGCCCCGCTGTCGGGGAGGGCAGGGTCCCCCGGCCAGCAGGGCTGAGCCCCGATGCACATGCACCTCGCACACCTCTGCCCGCGTGCTGTGGGCCACTGGCCAAGCCAGTCACGTGGCCTGTCGGGGTCAGAAAGGGACAGCAAGGGAGGGGGAGACACATAAAGGTGCAGGGAGGTTGAACTGCCCTGGACAGGTGCCTGTGGGTGGGAAGGAGCCCCCAGATCCAGGGGAAGGGACGGGCCATGTCCATCCTGCCTTCTGCTGTACTGAGTGCCACCAAGGACGCTTCAGTGTCATCACGTGAGCCTCCTGGAGCAGCTGAGCAGGACTCATCACGCAGCATGGCGCGGCCCTGTGGGCGCTGGGCAGTTGCCACTGAGTCTCTAGAAAATGCCGCATTGCTCTCTGCGGTGGCCGCGCCAACTCGCACCGCAGCAGCAGTGTGCGGGGCTCCTGGGGTTGCGTTTCCTCCCATTCTCCAGGCGCCAGGGAGGACCCGGACGTGAGTCGTCCTGACGGCTGGGAGGCTGAGCTCCTTTGCAGACACTGTGGGCCATTTCGTTTGCCTCTTCCCTAATTTGCCTCTATTTTTATTCCCTATTTACAGTGCCTGTTGGATTGTATGTGTGTGGCCATGTGCATGTATGTGGCTACACATGATGTTTGCAGATCATATACCTAGAGATAATATACAACTGTATACTACTGTATGTTGTATACGCATGTGTGTTGTATATTCTATGTGTTACAGAGCACACACGCGCACACACACACACACACACGTTGTTACTGCTGTTTGGAATACACGTCATGATGGTTTGTGTTATGTGTCAAGTTGAGTGGTCTAAGGGATGCCCAGATAGCTGGTAAAACATTAGTTCTGGGTGTGTCTGTGAGGTGTTTCCAAAAGAGACTAGCATTACGATCTGTAGATTGAGTAAACGGGGGAAGGCATCATCAATTCCTTGAGGGCCAAGGTAAAACAGCAATGTGGAGGAAAGATGGTCTCTCTCTCTCTCTCTCTCTCTCTCTCTGTCTCTCTCTCTCTCTGTCTCCCAGCCAGCACATCCACGCTCTACCCCCGGATGTGAGCTGGCCTGGGTCTCAGGCCTTCAGAATCACACCACCAGCTCTCCTGGGCCTCCGCCAGCTTGCAGATGGCAGACCATGGGACTTCTTGGCCCCCATAATCACGAGCCAATTTCTGCAACAGATCTTCTCATGCATGTCTCCTAAGGCTCGTTTTCTCTGCAGAATGCTAATAGATGCGTTGCAAATGTCTCCTCAAGGCTTCTGTCCTATCTTTTCACTGTGTCTGTGTTATGTTTTCACACCCAGTGGCTTATAACATTAATGTTGTCAAACCTACCCATCTTTTCCTTTTATGTTATGTGTGTATTGTTTGAGAAACTCTTTTCCACTCTGGCTCTTGAAAATATTCTCATTTCTTTATGAAGTGAACATCATTTTGCTTTCCATATTTTGGGTTTTAATCTGACAGGGGTGGGTTTTTGAGGCGGATGTGAGGATGCCCATGATTCCTGGGCAACTACTTGCTCCCATTCTGGTGACTGAACAAGCCAGCTTGTCATCGTCAATCTGCATGCCTTATGCCAGGTGTCCAGATATTTGATAATTCCATTCTCACCTTCCTTTTCTCCATAGTTATTTATTTATCCCTGCACTGATAACACTCAGTATTAATAAAGTGGTTTTATAAGAAATCAAGTCTAATAGGGCAGGACTCCATCCCCACTTCTTCTTCTTCGTAAGAAGTATTGTAGCTACTCCTGAACGTTTCATCTCCATATAAATTTCAGAATCAGTTTGTGAAGTTTTACATAAACACTTCTGGGATTTTATTGGAATTGCCATGAAACTATAAATTAATTTGAGGAAAACTGACATCTTTACCGTATTGCATTTTCCTACCCTTGAACATAGTAAATATTTGGTTAGATTCATTCCTAGGTATCTTACTTGTTTTTTTTTTTTTTTCTTTTTGGTATTCTAAATTGTATGATTTAAAGTTTGCATCTCCTGGCTCTCTGTTGCGGGTCTGCAGGAATAGAGTTGACTTTTGCTCACTCCTTCCCCACCAAACCTGGCTACCCATCAGCTCTAAAGCTGTCTGAGACTCCCTTGGATCTTCTCCACAACGGTCCCACCACCCGTGAATAATGGCCACTTGTTTCTTCTTTAACAATCCTTTGAATCCATTTCTTTCCCCTTGTTTTGCTGCCTTGTCTGGGATCTCCAATAGGATGTTAGCAAGACCTGGTGGTAGGATCAGCCTTGCACTTGAACCTGAACGGAATGCTCTCACGTTCACTGCTGGGTAGGGCAGAGCACCCTGTCACGTGTAGGTGGGTCCATGCTCCTGCTCCTTTGCAGGAGTATTTGTCACCAGTGTGGAACACTCCTCCCATGACTGCTGAGGTGGCTCTGGGGCTTCCCTTGATGTGTCCACACAGCGTGGGCTGGAGTTGGGGTGAAGCTCTCACAGGGGAGTGCTGAGAGCACAGTGGTCCCGGAGCCTCCTTCTCGCCACGGCTCTTCCCACACAGGGAGGGCGGTCCCCAGAAGGGCCGGGTGGACATGGGGAGGTGACGCCACTCCTCCTCAGCCACCCTGGATAGGCAGGACCTTCTGAGGAAAGTGCTGGAAACAAGGCTCAGGTCACAGTCTCACACTTGGCCCAGGATCCAGCCCCTGTAGGGAACGGGCATGCCCACAAAGCCCTGCCCTGGGCAGGGTCCTCCCTGCTGGCCTGCTGGCCTACAGGTGACCAGTCAGTGTGTTCCCTGCACAGGAGGCAGGAACATGCACGGTGGCTCCATTCAGGACAGTGGGGGATGGGGCAGGGTTCTGCCACCTGCTGCCGTCGCCCAAGGGCTGGGCCATCCTAGAGCCTGAGGCACCGGCTTGCAAGAGCAGTCTTCCTCCCTTAGAATTCCCTAGAGAGCTGGCCCTGTCTCCCCAGTCCCCAGCCTCCCCACATCCCTGGGTGCCCGCTGAGGTCTCACCAGGACCTCACAGACAGGGGGAGTTGCCCTGTTTGTTCTGGGAGGGACCCCCCGATTCCTGGAGACATTCTGGCCCTGGAATTCCCTCTTCCCAGGAGGCCTTAGGCACCCGGCCCAAAGCCCCAATGGTGTGAGATCCTGCTGGGCTCTGGCTGGGCGCTGAGGCCTTGTGAGCGCAGCGGGGGGTGGACAAGGGCTGGGGCAGAGAGGGGGGCCTCAGGCCGGTCCTGGCAGGGTGTCCACCTCTGCCCTGTGCAAGGGTCTCCCGGAGCCTGGGCTGGCCTGGGGTCGCGCAGCTGGGTGCAGGGGGGAGCCTGGGGGCCCAGCCCCTGCCCTGCGTCTCCCTCCCTCTGCACTCCTGGTGCGGGAGCCAGGCCTCAAGGCCTCGGTTTGATGCGTGG
The DNA here is from genome assembly GCF_020740605.2 of Lemur catta. Lineage (NCBI taxonomy): Eukaryota > Metazoa > Chordata > Mammalia > Primates > Lemuridae > Lemur > Lemur catta. The sequence goes on along the minus strand of NW_025423864.1, from coordinate 1,257,403 downwards.
ACCCCGTGGCAGGCGCAGGGGCAGGTGGGGTGAGGCCTCGGGCAGGGCGGCCAGGTCTGCTGCTCACTGTGGGTCCTCAGGGCGGGGCCGCAGGCTGCAGGGACGCCTGGGGCTCGGCCTCCCGGGTCCTGGGCTCGGCCTTGTGTGCGCTACCTGTGCCGCGGAACAAATTATCACAGACCCGGCGGCTTCAAACAGCTCCCATTTCTCGTCTCACAGTTCCTGTGGGGTCGAGTCCGGCCACAGCTCTCCGCTCAGGGGCTCCACAGACTATAATCAAGGTGCCACCTGGGCTGCGACCTCGCCAGGTTCGCTCCAAACTCTCGTGGCTGTGGCAGAATTGCCCTTGTAAAGGGCTCCAGGGTCAGGTCTGGCCCGTCCAGGGTCATCTCCTTTCAATAACTCAGAGTCAACGGATTAGAGTTCTCAGCATGTTTGCAAACCCTGCACCTTCCCACCCAGTGTAACCTAATTATGGGACTGGAGTCCTGTCATATCCCAGAGCCAGCCACCCACACTCCAGAGGAGGGACGAGGCAGGGTCATTTTAGAATTCCCTGCCCAGCCTTCCGCCCGGGTGAAGGCACCTCATCCTCCATCCTTGTCTTCCCTGTGTGTTCGCAGCAGCCCTGGAGGGCCTGACTAGCCCTGGAAGACGCGCTGGTTGTCTGTCGCACGTCGCTGTCCATCTTCTTAACCATCCATCAGGGTCCCTCTCATTGCCTCTTCTCCAGACGAGAAGCCTGAGGCTCATGGGAGGCACGCTGAGGGGCACTGCTGGGGACGGTTGGTGCCTGGAGTCAACTGGTTTCCTGCCCCCAACTCACACAGACTCCACCCTGGCCAGGTGCACAGCCTGTGACCAACACCCCTGTCCTCCGGGCCAGGCACTGGGCCCACAAGGTAGCTCGAGCTGGCAGCTACCAAGTTCCCTAGAAAATGCAGCCCAGATCACTGCAGCACCAACCAGTGTCTGAGGGCACGTCAATGCCCCCAACAAGGTCACCTGGACACACTTCTCCATCCATGCAGGAGACCCCTGTGTCCTCCTTGACCCTTCTCCCTGAGGTGGCCTCCCTTGTCTCTGGAGAACTCTGCCCAGGAGAGAGTTCCATGTCAGGCTGAGCTGCAACATCCCTGGAATGGTCACCCTCCCTCTCTGAGCCTCAGCTTCCTCATCCAAAGCAGGGGGCCAGCTGGACTCAGGTCAACATTAGATGAACCAGTGTGGGGAAGATGTGGGCTCCCAGGAGAGTGGAGGCTGCCGTGCTGGGAGGAGCTCCTCAGCCTCACAGTCAGGAAGTGGGGCTGTGTGACCCTGGGCAAGTTGCTTTCCTTCTCTGTTCTGGGAAGAGTCTCTAGGGACCCCAGACAAGGTGTGTGATTTCAACCCCAGCCCCAGGAGACCCTCTGGGAGGGCCATTTGGAACACTCTCCACGTTCCCACGTGGCTCAGCCTGCGCCTGGTCCGCAGCAGTTGATAGGCTGCACGCAGTAGGTGCACAGTGAGTGTGTGTGGGCTGATGCCTGATTCCACCCAGGGAACACACAGCCGCTGCCCTCTAAAGCCGGGGCAGCTGCTTCTGAGCTTGAGCCCCTCCACTGCACGGGGCCGGGCACACGCTCACTGGCAGTCCCTGCACCTTGTGCCCCGTCTCCTCTGCTGAGGGAGAAGTTCCGGGGGTGCTCCCTGGGGGCCTGGTCTCCGAGGGGCAGAGCAGGGCTGGAGCCCCGGTGGCCTCGGCCCACGGCAGCCCAGCCCCACGTCCACCTGCCACAAACAAGGGCCTGGCTGCCTGGTTCCGTGACTACTCTGTGCCCAGCATCTCCACGCATCCTCTCTTCACTCTTGGGACCTCGTCTTTGGTTACAGAGGAAGAGACGGAGGGTCTGAGCAGTTAAGTGAGTTGCCCTTTGGTTGAGTGCCCCATAGCCCGTGGTTGTTGGAGCTTTTCCCGTGGTAATAAGTGTCATTAATAGCAAACAGTGGTGATTAGCCTTGGGGCTGGCCCTCTGCCTCTAGAAACCTGTCTTCAACCCTAGAAAGAGCGGGCTCATTTTAGTGGTGACCAAACTTGTGCTCAGAGAAATGAGCTCTCACCCCCAATCCGCAGCCTGGAAGCGGTGGGCTGGGGTTTGAACCCAGAGGCTTGAGCATCGACGCTCAGCACGGGTCCCTCAGGCTCTGCAGCCCGCGAGGGACAGCGTCCCAGGGGCCAGTACCTTCAGTGGGCCCAGGCAGGGTGGGCGGGGACAGGCAGGACTGGGTGGGCACAGGGAAGGCACAGGGCCCAAAGACCCCTGTACCCCGAGGCAGGTGTCGGGTGAGAATGACCCGGGCCTGCTGCTCCCATCCCACGTGAAGGGCTGTGGGACCAGGCCATGGCGGGTGTGAGATCCGTGTCCTCAGTGTGGCTGTGACAGGTGCGTCCTGCTGGGGCCAGAGTGGGTCATCATGTCTTCACGTTTCCAGTTATGCCACCTCCTCCTGCTTCCCAAGCCTACCCCACAGAGAGGGTGGTTTGGGGTCAAGGACAGGTGTGTCAGCAGTTCCAACAGACTCATTCCCGCCCAGGAGTAACTGCTCTGGAAAGCTCTGGGCTGCCCCTGGCGGGCGAGGCGTGGGGGTGGGCTCTGCAGACAGGAAGGGGGGCTTCCTTCCCACCCTGAGGGGCCTTCCGACCCCACCACCTCTGCAGAGTGGTGCCCAATTCCTCATCAGGGCTGTGCCTGCCTGCAAGTCTCTGTCCAGGCCTCGGTTTCCCCTTCTGTTAAACGAGAGGCTTGGGGGAGGGAGAATGAGGAGTAACTGCCTGCTGGGTCTGGAAAGTTTCTTCTGGGGTGATGAAAATGTTCTGGAACCAGATAGTGGTGGTGGTTGCACAATTGTGAATGCACTAAATGTCACCAAATTGTTCACTTTGAAATAGTCATATGCTACATGGATTTCACCCCATAAAAAAAAAAAGGCTTGGGACAGTGCAGTATATTTGAGGATCCCCACTTGGCACACCCACAGCCTCTCTGAGTCTCGGTTTCCCTGACTGTAACTTGGTAAAGAGACAGTGTGAGCCATGTTTTCTGGGCCCAGGAGATTATAAGGGGTCCTTGGGATTCCTGGGGATGGGGAGGAAGGCTGGTGGCCAGAAGGGAAGTGTTAAGGTTTAGGGTTTAGAGTTAGGGTTGGGTTGGTTTAGGGTTTGGGCAGGGTTAGGGTTAGAACTAGGGTTAGGGTTAGGGATTAGGGTGAGGGTGAGCATTAGGGTGCTCAATACATTTGCTGCTTGGTGGATGTCAGGTAAATATTGGTTAACCGAGTTACCTTCCCTCCACTAGCTAGGGATTGTGGAGGTCCTGAAGGTCCTTGCTACTGTGTTTACGCTTTAACCAAAACTTTAGAAGAAATGCAGCGGCCCCAAGGGAATTGAGGAAAGCACCGTTCTGCTGGTCGTTCAGGGGCAAATTCAGAAGCTGAATATCTAAAAGTTGCCCCAAAGCTGTTCAACCCTATGTGCGGAATTTTAAACCTTCGCGGGGCTGGGAAGGAGGCAAGACTACGAAGTGACGCACAGATCACAAGGGATTTGTGATGCCCCCGCACAAAGGCAGGCTACGTAGGACGAGGATTACTGAACTGGAAGCCTGGCTCTCTGCCACTACCTGACCTGGAACGAGTCCCTTAAGTTTTGACTAAGTCCCCTGCCCCCTTCCATCTGTGAAATACGGAGGATGTGGGCTCCATAATAATACCCAGGCGTTTAGGTTCTACCCTTTGCCAGGTGAGGCGTTTCCCACATTCTCTCTTTCGATCCTTGGAAGAACAGCGGTCGATTTTACTCACCAACCCCATTTTACCCGGGACGTGCAGTTCAGTGTTTAAGGAGCACGCCCCAGGTCACACAGCCAGACGGCGGCGGAGCTACATTCCAATCCACGGGGTCCGAATCTGACAGCACAGTACCTGCCCTAACGTTTCTCTCACCTACCCCGATGCCGCCACCTCCTCTTCCTCCCTAAACTGGCCTCCAGCGCGCCCTTTTGCTACTGGACATGCTCTGTCGCTCTGGAACAGTTTTCACTCGGCATCGGGAAATTTTTCATGCCACTCTGGGAGCCGAGCCCGCCCTGCCCGTGGCTCCTTCTCACTGGATTGGTCGAACTCCAAGAGGAGGAGAGTAGCGGGACGGGCAGCGAGGAGGCCCAGATTACCTCCCAACGCCCCAGCGCTCTGGGCGGGCGCGCTCTGAGAGTGTGTGCTTCTCCTGGGAGAGAGCACGAGAGGCCCAGGGTCGCACACAGTGGGCGGGGACAGGAATCGGGAAAGTGGGGGTATTCGCTGCTGTTGCCATGGCAGTGACGCTGGCATCCGGGAGCGACCCCGGGCCCTTGCCAGTAGCGCGCACGCACACAGAAACATGCACGCGCGCTCTTGGCCCCTCCCCACAGCCACGCAGGGGGCAAAGGTCAAACTCAAGGGCGGACCTGACCGGCGAGAGGGAGCCTCCGCCCCTCGCCGTGACAACTGCGGACCCGCCGAACCCCGCACCCGCCGCGGCCCGGGGTGCGGGCGGGCGGCCCCTCGGCGGGAGCCGGCCAGGTGAGCGCGGCTGGAGGAGAAGGTGTCCGGAGAGGAGAGGACGCTGCGAGCTCAGTCCCCCGCGGGACCCCCTTCCGGGGGCTCCGACGGGCTCCGGGCGCGGCCTCTGGGGGGGTCGTGGGGGCCTCAGATGGGCCAGCGAGGGGGGCGCGGGTCGGGGCCGCCGGGTGGAGCCAGGCCGGAGCGGGGCCGGGGCTGGGCCGGGCGGGACCAGGGTGGACAGATCCGCCCGGGAGGCGCCAGGGCCCGGTCTGTGCGCGTGGCCAGGCCGGTGCTTGACGTTTGCTGCCTGTGGAAATTTCAGGACTAACTGATAAAAAAGTTACTCGGGAGACGGAGCCGCTTGACTGTCAGGCGTTCTTCCCCGTGCATGCGGGAGATGGGCTGGTCTTGCATACACAGCACACACGAAACTGAATCTATGCCCAGTGGGCTTTAAAAGTAATAAAAACTCCAAAGCCCCTGAACAAGGTTAGATGAGTTTCAGGTGTCAGGCTTCGTGTTCCGTGGGAGAAAAATATAAAAGGACGCCCAAGTACTTGATGTGCCCAAGCAGTCAGGCTTTTGTAATCAGCTTCGGAGCGCATCACAGTGGTGTGTAGTTGTAAGGGCCAGGGTTAAGGAATCACGTTGACCCAGCGCCGCCGGGTTGGAGCCTCCCTGAGAGTCACCTAGAAAACTGTCACCAGCCCACTGCTGTGCTGACTGTGAATGAGCAGTGCTGTCGCTGGCTTTTCCCTTTCATGTTTTCCACCGTCATAATGTACGCGGGTATGCTACCTGCTTACGGAATGTGAGAATGAATTATCCATAAACTCTCCACTTGGAAGTTACTAGGCAGGAGCTCTGGCATGTGTCTTTTTTCAATATTTGAAAGTTGTTTGGAGATTTCAAATATAATGGATTCAAAGTGATAGGGATTTTTTGAGTATAAATCATACCATGTGAGTAATGTGGGGTTCTTTTTGTTTTGTTTGAGACTGGGTTTCACTCTGTCACCTGGGCTAGAGTGCAATGGCCTCGTCATAGCTCACCACAGCCTCAAACTCCTGAGCTCAAACGATCCTCCTGGTGCAGCCTCCAGAGTGGCTGGGACTACAGACGCTATGCCCAGTTAATTTTTCTATTTTTAGTACAGAGGGGGTCTGGCTCTCGCTCAAGCTGGTCTTGAACTCCTGAGCTCCAGCAGTCCTCTCACCTCGGCCTCCCAGAGTGCTAGGATTACAGGCGTGAGCCACCGTGCCGGGCCTTGGTGATTATTTTCTATCAGGTATTTATCCATATTCATTTTAGCCTAATAATAATTTTGTTCAAATAGATTCTCTACACTCTTAAGGCTGATTTCATTGATCCCAAGTGAATTTCTTTTCCTACAGGAAGGTAATTCCATGTTTTGCCAAAAGACTCAATGGAAAAATTCTACTTTATTCCACACAATTCTACCAGTCAGAAGTAATTTGGATATTATGTATATTACAATTCTGCTTGTCAGAATTCTGAAATGGAAATATTTCATATGTGCTAAATATTTGCCATTTCCCAGGGGCAGTGAGCTGTTTACGTACGTTCTGCTCTGTGCCCAGCAGTGCCGGGCTTCCTCCCCTGCTGGTGTCCAGGGCACAAGCCAGAGAAGCTCAGCTCCATCTCTCTGTGGGCTCAGGCAGCCACTCCTCCTGCTTAATAAATAACTGAATTCAGTAGGGTAGAATTAGGAAACTACCTTTTTCTTCGCATTAAAAAGGTAATGTAAAATTTTAAGGAATGTTTCCACAGCTAACTTAAAATGGTATTCTTTTGGACTTTTCTTTCTCAATTCTTGAAAACAGCTTCAGCGGGGCCTTTTGGGGATATTATTGAAGAGTGGTGTTTTCAGGTATTAGAAAGCCCAGTTCAGTCTAAAGCCAACTTTCCATCCTGCATACAACTTAAAGGTTTCCTGTAAGCTCTCCACCCTCAGCCCAGCTCAACCCTGCCCCTAAACCTTGAGGTTCAGCGGTGGGAAGGATGGGCAATATTTGTTCCTTTACTCTCTTCTTTCTTCCCCTATTTCACCCGCCAAACTCCTAGACTGTGGCTCTTGGTATATATCCATTTGGAGAATAAGATACTAGCTCCCCCTTCTGCCAAGCACCGGCACTCTCTGAGTGAGTCACTTGAAAGTCTTCCTCAGTTGGCTCTGGGGGGGTGAGACCATCCCTGTCTCATCTCTACCTATAAATTCACCTCTGTAGAACTTTCTTTCTAATGAATCTCTATTTTTCTTTTTCACAGGATGCTGGGGAGATGAGCAATGGATGATTTTGGCTTCCTCTGAATAACTCCTGAGAGGGTATGTGTAGTTCCTCTGTGGGAGGACATTGTCACCTGTGTCAACAGATTTGAGGCTTTAGCTAAACTTGTGGGAGGTAGGGAAATGTCTAATTATACATCCTGTTATGTTTGCATATGTTAAAAGTCATATTGAGAGAAGAAAAACAGGATTATAAGTGGAAGGAAGGGGAAAACAGAAAAGATTATTGAAAAAATGGAGGGATAGAAAAATCGGGGGAATTGGGGAGAGAAGGTAAGACCGCCAACCTGGATATTCTGAAATTGTTGCTAATTTCTTGGCTTGCGTTAATTCACTCTCAGCTACGCTTGCCTGTGGATGATAAAGCATGATATTTTATTTGGAAAGAGTCTAATGTAATAAAATAAGAGATAACTTTAAAATGAAGAAAAGGCAATGAGGAACACTGCACTAAATAGCTAAAAGTTATTTTTTTAATTGTAGCAAACATTGAAGTTGTTCTACCATCCATTTTCAGTTCCCTCGAGTGACAGCCATGGTGTTTAGAAGGGGAAACCTCATCTTCAGATCCAGAGGAGGGCTCTGGTTGCTCTAAACCACTTGGAATAATCCCATTTCCCTGTCATAGTGATTGATGCAGATGCAAGTCAATCAGGGAATGGCACTTTCCTAGTTACATAAATTGGATCAGGGTGTCCCAGTCAGAGTGAAGCTTGAGACCATATGGTTTTAGAACCACCGGTTCTAACAACGGGCCTTGGCCTTTGCTCTGTCATTGGATGTGAAGGAGTAGCCAGCATGCGTGCTGCTGGCAGTCATTTTATGAGGCCAGCCTGACAACAAGCCATCATTTAGAGGCCGGCAATACTGCCTTTTACATCTTTTTGGCCAAAACTAGCCACATGATTATCTCTATCTTATGGAGAGTCTGAGGTAAATCATTTTTCAGCTGGGCAAATTGACCCTCCCAAGAAAATGAAGGTTCTATTCATAAGAAAGGTTCTACCAAATTGGCCTTTAGATGACCCCACAATGTAAGAAAAGCATGCCACCCTCATTTCTCTAGCATCATCTCTTGACACTTTTCCTGACAAATTCTATGCTGCCAAATGAACTTTAATTAATCCCCACTGCAAGCCAAACATCCACTCACATAACCCCCCTCACACGTAATTTCTTGCCCTATGTCTGCCTTTCTTCATAGGTTATAAACTCCATGGAAGTTCCCTAATAGTGTCCCATAACTGACCATTGTCTTGATACACACTGGGTTCATAGTAAGTCTTTCTTTACTTATGGATAGAAGCATGGGTAGATAGATGGGTAGAGAATGGGTGGGTGGGTGGCTAGATGGATATATGGGTAGATGGATGGTTCAGTTCATTTATGGAAGGTTAGATGAATGGATGGATGAACGAATGGGTGGACAAATGAATAGATGGACAAATAGATCAATGTTACCTATACTCTCTCATGCCTGTGTTTACCCAAATGCTGCTCCCTTTGCCTAAAATGCTCTTCTCCCACTCTCCACCCAGCTAACTCCTGTCCAACTTTTAATATTCAGCTGAGACATCACCTCTTCCAAAAAGCTCTCCCTGATCATCCTCTCTGGACTAGGCGTCTTGCTTTTTGCTCCTGCAGTGCCTGGTGTATCTCTCTACAATTAGCTTTACTACTTTGCTGTGCTGGGCTGCAGGTCTGGCTCCCCTTGCCTTCAGATACTCAGCTGTCCGAGAGCAGCACCTGACTCTGAGTCTGTGTGCCCTGCACTGACCCCGCTGTATATCATGGAGTAGGAGCACAAGAAATTTTCAATGAAATTAGAATACAAATGAAAGTAATAAAGACCACATGTTCCTTGTTTCTAGGGAAAGACACGGCATGTGGAAGACACTGTGCATGCGGTGAATGAGTTCTTCCAGCTCTCTTCTCCAGCCCTGGAGCTCCAGAAAGAGGAGGATGAGCCAGACCCACTGCCCCCAGGTGAATGCTGCACATTTGTGGTAAGCCCAGCAGACGAGCATCTCAGCTCCTAAGGTGTCCAGGGGGGTAGGACCCATGGAGTCACGGCCCCTTCCACAGAGAGGTGTTGGGACTGCAATAGCCAGCTCTGACCAGAATGTCCGCCAGTCAAAGTCAGGTTCTGTTTTGTTGGTTTCATGAATGGAAAGCTTAGAGCTGGGGCTGGAGACAGGGAAGCCCACACCGTCAGATTAGGTTGGAACTCTCTAAGTTAATTCACAGCCTGAAAATACTGAGGACGGGCATGGAAAAGGAGCACTAACAATGGCTGTTGTAGATGTAGCCTAATTAATAGTGCACACCTCTGGGACCAGGAGCTTTCTGCAAGATGCATCTTTCATCCAGGCTGCTCCCTGTCATAGCTGCAGATGCAGGAGAGGATGGAGAAGAAAGGAGGATGAAAGATAGAAGTGATCATGCCATTGTGTCTGCACTGAGCTCAAGATAACGTTATTTGCTTAAAAATATAGAAAAAATAAAGCAAAAAAGTCAACTTTATTTGCTGAAGCCGGCAGCCAGTCTCTGGGTGTTAGTTCACCAGTTTGATTGTTTTCATACTGTATAAGATACTATTCAACCAGACTTGAAGTTTCTGGCACCTTTTATGTCATTTATCTCTAACTGTGTGTCCTGTCCCCACTTTGCTATTGGGTCATGTTTAATCCTCTGTTCTGGGCCCCTGGACTTTCACACCGAAGCCCAGGGCCTCACTTTTCCCAGCCTCGTCCCTGCATGCTAAAATTAGCGAAGCACCCTGGGTGGCGGAGGGGCATGGATAGGCACCTTCTCACATCCGCCTTCCCAGTGTGGGCGTCTGGGCTGGGATACCTTGAAATACCACAGAATCCCCTCTTCCCCTGCCAGGGAACACCCTCTGCCACGGTGACCCCAGGAGTCCGGGCCAAGGGGCAGGTTTTCTTCTCATTCTTACTCAGCAGGGAAAGTCAGGTTGGTCCCTCAATATGGAGAGTTTCAGGAGAACATCGTGGGTATCTGGGTCTTGATGTCTGAAGATCTGGAATATCAACTCTTCTTGGTCAAACTGACCTCACAGTACAGAAATGATAAGAAAGGGCACCTGTGTTCACAAACAGCTGAGGGGACATTTCTCTTGTGAGCAGACAAGGCAGGGTGTGGCCCAAGGACTGGCCACGAGAGGCACAGATGCCCTTCCCAGTGAGGCTGCGGGAACTGTGTCTCTCACGGCCTTCCAGAGTCCCTGAGCCCCAGAGGTGGGTCCCCTCGGGAAACCCAAATGCAGATGCTGGCTTCCTGTCATCTCATCGCACCAATCATTCTTGCCCTGAGCTTTATCTGGACTTCCTCCACAGCGTTTGCTCTAAGCTGAGGGGTCAGTTCCTCTGTGAACCCGCCCTCCGTCCACCTCAGACGGGCAGCTGTGAAGGTAGCTCGACAGCAGAGGGACTAGGTAGCTGCAGCAGCCTGTCCTCAGCTGCACTGAGGGGCCAGAAGAGCATGACTCGGTGAGGGTAAAGTAACAGGTGATCATCCTTAAAAATACATTCTATACAAATATCCCTGGTTTTAAGGAAGGGAAAATTAGGATTAGATGAGGGATTATAAAATATGCTGAGATTTAATTATTCAATAATCGTTTTAAATTATTAAACATGACAATTGTATAACGATATATTTGGCCACTGTTGTGCATTACTGTGGTGACAGAAACTTGTGAACACTGTGTCATCATTAGTTAATCATGAGATCAGTCCCTGGAGGGAGCTCACTGGCATCTTCCCATGTTTGGGGTGGATGTTGGTGCCTAGAGAGTGTCTAAATGACAAAAGTCAGGGCCAAGACCACAGAGAGGGCTCAGGGTAGAGTGAGCTGAGAGCGTTCAGGGGTCACCTGTCCGTGTTGTGCGTCTGTCATTCCCAGGTGGCTCCCAGCATCTCCCCTTGTGAGTGGCAGGAAGATAAACTTCACCCACTGGAGAAAAGTGGCCCAGATGGAGAAAAGCTGGGACTCTGGGCCCTGAAGAGCCACTGGGCCCTGGAGCTGCAGGTGAGGAGAGTCCACCTCGCTCAGAGGATTGAAGACCTGGAGTGGGAGCTGTCCTTGCTCCTTCAGGCGGCCAACAGCAGTTCGAGCATAGGAGGGAGCTGGCCCAGCCAACACAGCAGCCTAAGGGGCACTGAGTCACATCAGATGCTGCATGGTGGCCACCTCCGGGAGGTGCCTTCTCACCGAGAACATGAACGGGCTCCCCTGGTAGGAAGGAGTGGGCATCTGGGGCCCGGAGTGTGTGCTGGTTTTACGACGTGCTCCTACAGGGAGACACCTGGATTTCTTTCAGAGCCTGGACCTCAGCTTGTGCTCAATTCTGCCTTGAACTTTCTGGGGTGAGGGAAAATAAACTGACATGGGTTGACAAAATCAGGGTGTGCTCCTATCAGAGTCTGTGCCTCCGTTTTCTCACTCAGCTGTGGGCCGTGGCTTCCCCCAAAAAACTTCAGTCGGGGCCCCTGGCTTGAGGGGTAAGAAGTGCTTGGGCGGGGCCTGAGAACATAGGTGCAGCCAGAGCACATCCACGCCCCATCTTCCATCACACCTCACAGCTGAGTCTCCTGGGCCCCCAGTGTGGCTTGTAGGGAGTCCAAGTAGCCATGTCCCCTCCTGGCTCCAGCCAACCTCCTGGACACAGAGGAGGGTTCGGTCTGTGGCCTGGGCCTCGTGACCACATCAGATGTCCCAGTACCAAAGGAGACTCTCTGAGAAGAGCCAGAGCCACATCCAGTCGAACTGGAGTTCTCTGACCCTGGACATACACAACCCTGTTCTCCGAGCCTTGCTCCAACAGTTCCCTCCTCAGAAGGTCCCTCCTGCTGCGCTGTGCCCAGGTGAGATGTGCTTCATCTCTAAGACCCAACCAAGAGGCCCCTCAGTTCACGGAGCTTTTTCCCACCCCTTCCCAGATTTCTACCCCGTCTCCACCACATGTCTGCTTCCCATGAGTCACCTGTGCCCTGGATGGCCCTATCTTCCAGTCGGAGCTCCTCAAAGCACGGTGTGTGTCTCATTCACTTTTGTGTCCCTCTCTCTCACACACACATAGACACACTCACACACGTTCATGTACGTACACACTACACACATGCACATATAGACACGAACCAACATTCAGACATGCACATAGACACAATCACCAACACGGACATGCACACGCTGACACATGCACATATACCCTGAAAACACTGCTTTGCAGCTACAGGGTAGTAAGTGACCCATGAAGGCTTTAAGAATGTAATTGACTGTAAAGACATAGCTTCTAACCCAGAGATCACACAGTCATGTCGGGGTGCCACAAAGGCACGTGGGAAATTGTGCAGAAAATGGTACAAAACTGAGTGCCAAACCCTGTCCCTTGGCACCTGACAGGTGCGAAAATGAACCTGTCCTGGTGGTCTCTGTCCCAGGTTAGGGGAAAGTATGAGGACCTGTCAGGGACCCAGAACACATTACAGTAACAAAGAGGCCACATGGAAACATTTTCCCTGGGGACAGCTGTTTGGATTCCAGCATCAAGTTCCATCTTCTCAGTCCCACAGGCATCAGAAATTATCTTGAAGCATTTAGCCAAATTATGTTATGAAGAGAGCTGGACTTACAAAGATTAGGCAGACAATAAGAATAAACCTTAAAATCATAAGGGAATAATAAGCCCAGTTTGAATAATAGCTTTAAACCATGAAACTAATTTTAAAGGTAATCAACTGAACATATTGAAAAGTCCAGACGTATGTGGTGAGAATTATTATATGGAGTCTTGCTTCAACCACTTAGGAAAAGCTGTTTATAGCATGGGAAATTCAACTTGTTCTGGGTTACATTTCAGTGTCTCTGGCTATGGCATCAGATAGTTTGGTGAACTTTCTGTGTGGCCTATACATTACCCACAGACTTGTTTCTTGAAATGTATCTAGTTTCAGCTTATAGGCCTTAAGGCACAGAGAAGTTTGCATTTTGTATTTTTTGTAAGAAAGTTGGATGAGAAGAACCCAGAAAAATTAAGAAAATAATATAGAGAGCTACAGTCAAATAATGAATGTATTATAGCTGTTCTTTTTAGAAGTATAACTTTTTTTTCTCTGTATTGATCACATAGAAACCTCAGGTTTAATAACTTCTTAAGGCTAGGAAGCCAAACCAAGGCAGACTTCAGGTTTTATTTACTGTTGTAAGGATGATGGCTCTGACAGAAAGTGAGTTTTTATTAAATTTTTTAAGCCTAGGGACCCTTGAAGTCAGACATTGTATGCATATTTTCAAATATGATATTTTAGTCAAAGCCTTGGTAATAAATAAATCTGGAAAACAAACATTTCAAGTAAAAAAAAATGTTTTAAATAAAGGTCATACAGACATGATTTTATCAGGTATTCAATGTCATGTAGTCAACATTTGTTCTGCTTAATCTCCGTTAGTAGTATCATGAATCCACCAGTTTCTTTAGTAGAGTTCCAGAAATTTTTATTTAGTCCATTGTCCTTAAAGTTATCAGAGATGTGTATTTAAGAGTATTTGTTGGAGTCTGTTTCATGAATCTAACTGTAAATGATTTTTAGAGATTTTAAAAATCTGATGAAAGTTTAAATAAGGAAACTGCACTATATCTATGACAGATAGTAACCAGAATTATGACTGATAATATATTAAACTTCTATAAACTTCAATGCTTATAGAAATGATATTTTTGAAACATTCATATCAACAACATACCAATAAATGAAACTAAGTAAGATCTAGTGTCACTTATCATTGGACCATGTTTCTTATACAATTTATCCAATGAGTCTAATCATTTAATATCCTTTTAAGATGAGAGATATATATTTTGAATCTTTCCAGGGACCCAACTGGAAATTTTCATAATTAATTCTAGGTTAAAGATGCTTAAGTTAGAATTCAATTTGGGGGAGGTTTGTCAAAGATGTTAAAGGGCTCAAAACATTTGACCAAAACAAAATCAGAGAACACTGTAAAATAGCAGTCATTCATTTAACCAAAGTGATAATCAAAAGACTTTGAAAGCAGTACAGAAAGTTACATGGATGCAAAAACCTTCACCAGTAAGCCGGTAAACCAGGCAAGAAAGTATGTTGACAACTTTAAAGACATTTCTAATTTTATGTTATCATTAATTTTTAAAACAATTTGCCAAACTTTTCTTGTCATATGAACTAAAAATAATTTGATTTAATTACTAAATATTTTATGAGTGTTCATTTATTTAAGCCAATCAAAATACAACTTTTGAAGGGATTTCTTGCTGACTACACAAGATTTTATTATGTAGACATTACATATGATATAATGCATGTGTATATGCACCAATACATCTAAATATATATATATATAGTGTGTATATATATATATACATATACACATAAAAAAGGTCTTACAGTTTTCATTTTAGAATTTTAGTCATGGGATAGTAAAACATATAAACTCACCAGTTTATAAAAACCAGTTGGACCTAAATCATTTTTCTAACAAAATGGGATAAGGTTAAGATTTTCCTAAGTAGGCCGTCTTATAAAGGCTGTCAACCAAATTTTGGGTAAAGCAGTTTGACTCAGTTATCAATATACTGGATTGTACAGAAAACACTTAACTGTGAAAATGTGACTGAAACATGTGAGAAGGCTGAAACCATAAGAGTTCTTCTAAGAACAAAAAGACCAGTGTTATTTTCCGAGAGGGTCAGTTTGGAACCTGTGACTCCCAGTGTGGAGTTTGCTGTACTTGCTCTTTCTCATTGGCACTTCTACATCTCCAGTATCTGTTACAGCCCGAGCAGGTTCACTGCCTGCTGCTCAAGAGGAGATCAACACACTGAGCCAGCAGGGGTTACAGCAGAGAAACAGTTTTATTATCACAGGCACCATGCGAGGAGAGGGGAGTAATTTCTCAAATCCATCTTCCGGAAGAATTTGGGAGAAAGGGTTTTTAAGGACAGTTTGGTGAGCAAAGGGCTAGGGAATGGGGTCTGCTGATGGGTGAGGGATGAGCTCATAGGGTTGGAATGCAGAAATTATCTTGTCAGTTGGTAGGTTTCCTGGGTAGGGGCTTTCGAGGCTGTTGGATCCATTCCCACATCTGTCCACGGGTCTGGTTGGTGTCAGCAGGTCTCCAGGATGCAGAGTTTGAAAAACACCTTAAGGACCAGTCTTAAGATTTAAACTGCAATGGAGTCAAAAGTCTTGGGATTAACAATAGAAATTTTATCTACAGAAGTAGTGGGGGGAGTCACAAATCTTGTGCCTGTCAGGGAGGACAGTGAAATTAAGTAGTAACCGGTTGCAGCAGCAAGGAAGTTAGAAAACAATGGTTGGTTGATTTCTGGTTATATTTATACTTATATAAAAACCAAACTTGGATTACTATTTATTCTTTGTGGCTTCACAGTACTTTAATATGGACAGTTTCATCTCCATGTGTCCCTGCCAGTCTCTGAGAACAAAACAGGTTGTGAAATATTTGATACAGATGGCCTTTAGTGCAATTCTGGAAATTACAGGGCTTGGTTTTGTCACCAAACCAAGTCAGTACAGACTTTTGGTCTGTCCGTATGTAATCATTAGTGTCTGTCAACTTAACAATGGGAGCAAGTGAGCTACCCCAAGTTGCAGAGGCCTGGCTTGTGAGCCGTCCATAACATCTGATTATTAACAAGCATAGACATCATGAGGGTTAGTGTCAGCATGATCTAAGAGGTGCAAGAATGTCATCTGTGGAATCAAATCATAGGGTTTGATCACAATATTGCCCTAGAACTTCACCCAGAAGAGATAAAAATTTTCTTTCTAGTGACTTTACCTGAGGAAAAGACACTTTTTCTGTGTTCAGTTAACTCACCAACAGCAGCAGTACCATAATATGTTTTCTTTGGCTGTGGAAGCCAATGCTTATCATACCTCCATCTTCCAGACCAGTCCCACCAGGCACTGACATTGGCAGCAACAAAAATGAGTTCAGATTCCTTTGTAGGATCTACATGTTGGCATAACTAGCAATTGGATTGATTAGTTAGTGTGGCCAGGGTTTGAAAAACTTGTGCAAAGGGATGCTGGGTCTGTGTCTAACCTGCTGGAAACACAGTAAGAGTTAGTAAGAGTGAGTCATAGTTTGGAAAAAAAGTCATAGTGGAAGATTAAAAGGGAAATTGGGATAGGTTGAGGCAATCGCCACTCAGTTCCCATGTGCAATCCTCAAACAGGGAGGCTTAAAAGAAAAAGGATTTATAAAGAACCCTTTTTGTGGGGAGGGGATAAAAAGAGAAAAAATAACACACACAAAAAGGAGTTTTTAGATAGAAAATGTGGTTTCTTGATCTAAGATCTTGGGAAAAACCTGGCTACTTTGTGAAGATGTCTGCTTCAGGGGCCTGGGAACTAGTCCTGGAAATCCTTACTTTCACGTCACCTGTAGGGGTGATCTTCCAACTGTCTCAGTGCACTTTGGTGTAGCTCGCATGAATCTCGGAAAATGTTTCTTTTATTTTGATGGCGGTATAGGTGGTTAACAGTACTTCAAAGGGGCCTGCCCAGAGAGATGACAGCACATGTCTTTCTCTAAAAATTTTGGTATATACAGACTCTCTTGGTCAAAAAGCATGGCAAAGCCTGTGAGTTGGTGGAAGCCATACTCTGATGGTATGCTTCAAGCCTATTAGTGTCTGCATATAGCTAGTCACGGTATCGACTTGTTCACTTAAATCCCAACAGTGTCCAGACACCCTGGCAATAGAAGACCACCTGCCTCCAGGGGCATCTTTGGAGTCTGTGTAAATAGTGGCAACATTTCCTTTTACCAATCTATAATCTTTAACGAGGGCTATAACAAAATTGACCCCGAAATTTTGGGTGAGCTTTTGAGTGCCCTGAAATATTTTATGTTAAAAGTAAGTAACAGTTGCACGTACCCTGTGGAGTCTGGACCTAGAGGCTTTATGGCGTCACTCAGTTAGAGACTTTCAAAGAATGAGGATGTCCAAGAGGACACCCGGTTTATGGAGTGAAACATCGTCCATATGCTGAACAAGTAAGGAAAAAGAGTGGATCACTGGGTAAATGTTAAAGTATGAATCAGCTGTGACAAATTGAAAGAATATTGAAGGCCATTCACAGTATCTCTGAGTACTCAGGTCCATGTTGATAGTCTCACTGTGAAGGTGAATGTATCAGAAATTGTGAAACAGAATGAAACGGAATTAGAAAGAAAAAGTTAAGCAGAGGTCAATTATTGTACCATTAAAGTCACATACACTAAAAAAGAATTTAAATTAGTTTCTACTTTCTCGAAAAATATTTGACATAACAATTATTTCTAAGATAATCAACTAAAATACCTTTGTATATATTGGTAGCAAAATATTATACACATAAAGTATATAGACACAAGGAAATATAGATATACAGACAGAGGCAGATCTAATAGGTCTTAGAAACAATTTTTCTTCAATGGATGAAAAATTATATTTTAATCTGACTACAAATCTTTGCATATTTTATAGCTTTAAGCAACTACTAGCTAGGCAACAATTAGCTGTTAGGAAATTTTTGCAATTTCTATACAGGTTTGCTTAGACAAACACCTAATACGTATACATGCATAGGTAGGTAAAGTAGAGGAGGTAATTAAGGATCCCATTTTAGCTGCAACTTGCCTGTGACTCTAAGATATTCATGAGAAATTAAAAAATTATTTCTGAATAAAAACCATACAAGAAAAAGAAAGGAATACAATAAAGAAATATCTGAATTTTTGAACACATGAGTAGCATGGATTGTAGCATAACAATTTACTGCTATATTCTTAATGACAAAGATAGAAATCTCAGTCCGCTAGTTATATTTAACCAAAATAATTCCCAGATATACTCCTTTTAAAAACTTTTCTTGCCTCAAATTTACACAATGCCCTTACAATTTTTCTTAACACAAAGGAACAAAACTGTGGTCTAGGGGTCAGTGTAGTGGATCAGAGTGTGCTGATTGTGGGTAGGACCACACAGACTTTCACCATTGAGTTGGTTCCCGCCTCTCACCCCTGTCTCAGGTTCTCTCTCCAGGGGTCTACCACCTCCTAGAGGGCTCTAAAACGCCCAGTGATCAGCTCTCATGTGCATTTCCCTGATGAGCCTTCTTTTAATTAATTTTGTTGGGGATTTCCTGCAGGGACACGTCACACCAGGGGCACTCACCCCAAGCACTCCCACTTGCACCCGCAGTCACCCAGGCGTGTCTTTGGCCGGGATGAGGAAAGTGCCCTTTCTCTTCAGAGCTGAGCAACTCAGTCTCTCATTTGTCTACCAACGGGACAGTTCAGTTGCCTCTTTCATTTCAGAGAGGCCCAGAAGAGCCAATTCCAAGAAATTTGGGGAGGAAGAGGCAATGAATGGAGAAGACCCTTTAGAGTGCACCTCCAAGTCAAAATTAGGAGCCCTCAAAACAACTTCCTAGTAAAAGAATCCACAGCTCAGAATCAACCGGGACCATCGACCCAGAGGGTGAGGGCCCCGGGCTCAGGAGGACTAACCAGTTCAGCCCGGGGGAAAGCTCAGAGCACCCAGGGCACCCGAGGGGGCCACGCTGGTACTCAGGAAATCTAGCCATCATCCTGAGACTGACCATATTACATTTCACTAACTTGTCAGAAATGATCTAATACAGACCCCTTTGCTTTTGGCTGGGTTTACAGTCGTATGACACTTGTCTCAAACACTGACACTTTAAGCACGTCAGAATGTCCTGGATCACAGGCACACGTGCATGCTGAGAATTCGAAAGCATTTCCACCTTCCCTTCGCCATTCACACTTTTCTTGTGTAAATAAGCCAACTTATTCACCAAGGTCTCCTAACTTCACCAGAAATAGACAGGACTTTGGCTTCCTTCCTGGATGCAATTGGCCCTGCAGTTAAAAGGTGTGCACAAGAATTGGCCCTAACCAGCTGCAGTCCTAGCGTACCTGACATGCCTTTGAATCTTGCCATTTACACACATACTTGCGAGTCCAGCTGGCAGAACCCCACCGGGGTGCCCAGATGGGATCACTCTCCTTGCCTTTCCTAACTTGTAGAGGATTGGTTTCCCAGTTTTCTCACAAGAAGCAACCGAACTACGGTCTAGGGGTCAGTGTAGTGGATCAGAGTGTGCTGATTGTGGGCAGGATCACACAGGGTTTCACCACTGAGTCGGTTCCCACCTCTCATCTGTGTCTCAGGTTCTCTCTCCAGGGGTCTACCACCTCCGAGAGGGCTCTAAAAGGCCGAATGATCAGCTCTCATGTCCGTTTCCCGGATGAGCCTTCTTTTAATTAATTTTGTTGGGGATTCCCTGCAGGGACATGTCACACCAGGGGCAGTCACCTCAAGCACTCCCACTTGCACTCGCAGTCACCTAGGCATGCCTTTGGCTGGGACTAGAAAAATACCATTTCTCCTCGGAGCTGAGCAACTCAGTCTCTCATTTGTCCACAAACGGAACAGTTCAGTTTCCTCCTTCATTTCACAAAGTCCCAGAAGACTCAATTCAGAGAAATTTGGGGAGGAAGAGGCAATGAATGGAGAAGACCCTTTAGAGTGCACCTCCAAGTCAAAATTAGGACCTCTCAAAACAGCTTCCTGGAAAAAGAAACCACAGCTCAGAATAAACCAGGACCATCAACCAAATCGTGAGGTCCAGGGACTCAGGAGGACTTACCAGTTGAGCTCAAGGGAAAGCTCAGAAGTAGGTGGCTGATGGGTGCCGTGCTGCCTGGTGCTGACATTGGGCTCCTCCTTCAGGGAATTCTGAGTCTTCTTTGAACCCCAGATGTGAGCACCATCTTGTTAAAAGAAAAGAACCCAAAATCCTTAGAATAATTAAAGAGTTTTATTGTGATTTGAACATGTGTGAGAGACTCACCTGGAGCACATGGCCCCGGGTGATCCTGAGAATATGTGCCTAGACTGCTGTGGTGCAGTCTGGTTGTATAGGTTCATGCAGGTAGGAACTACAAATAACTCCCTAAGTCAGTATGTGGAGGGCGTGTATTTGTTTTGCCTGAAATAGCAGGACATCTTAAAGTGTGTTCTTATGTGTTATATGTGCACTTAAAGTTTCTTTGACTTGTAACTGGTTAAAGAATGAAGCTTTGTTTTAAGTCTTGGAATTTTTTTAACTTAAGAAATCTGTTAATCAGAGATAAACCATTGGATGTTTACGGAAACTCAAGTGATCTCTTATGTAAATTGAAGGCCTATAGATCGTTTTAGGTTTTTCCTTCTATAGCCTGATGTCTGTTCATGATTTGGCATCTCAGGGTTATAAAGTGTAATGTCTCCAAAAAGATAAAGGAGCACCTACCTTTTTATAGCCAGTATCTGAGCCTTAGGTTATTTCTGCAGTCCCCTTTGCCAAGAGGGAGTCCATTCCATCACAGCTGGGGGGATTAAGATTTTATTTTAGTTCATACAAACCTGATTGTAGAATGTTCTTCTTTTGGTCTTGATCCCCGCAATCATTGTGCAGCCTCTTCTGAAGCTGGTGTTCGGCAGAATTGTTTACATTCAGAACAAAAATATTATAACCTTGTTATGAATACCTGGTCTACCCCTAGCAACACCAAACCTTAACAGTGCTAGGTGAGTTTCCAAATATTAGAGGTTGCTTCTC
The DNA here is from genome assembly GCF_020740605.2 of Lemur catta. Taxonomy (NCBI): domain Eukaryota; kingdom Metazoa; phylum Chordata; class Mammalia; order Primates; family Lemuridae; genus Lemur; species Lemur catta. The sequence continues at coordinate 1,236,811 of NW_025423864.1, read as the reverse complement.
TCTTCTTAGTGTCTCCTTTTGACCAAGCTAAAGTCAGGTTTCTGGATGTAAATCAATGACCTCTACCATTTCTGTGATTTGCTAATCAGCTGCTTGTCTAGGGAGCATGGCCTATAGAAATACTAGGGCTTTTAATGCACCATCTTATAATAGGACATTTGTTGTTTCTAAAACATTTCATAGTCATGAACTAACCTAAAATCATACCTACCATAACAAAAAAATATTTCTTTCTTTATCTTTTGGCAATTGATATATCTGGATGATGGCAATTAATGCAACCATCTGGAATTATTTTATTTCTGTGAGAAGCTTATATTTCAAGGCCTGATTTAAGTTTCTTATAGCATACTCAGCTTCATAATTTTTAGTTTTTTTAAATTATTAACCACATAAAACCACATTAAAATTATGATTGTTTTGTCTATAAGGTTTAAATTATTGTGAATAGTTCCCAAAATGCTGGCAAGTAATTGCTGGGTTCTTTCTTTAGGTGACGAACGAAGAGTGGCTGGGTTCAGAGTGAAGCAGCAATGGACAGAGACCTCTGAAGAGGAAAGCAGTAATATTTCTCAGGATGTCAGGTGACTGCCAATAAAATAGTCTATGTAGGATAGGAACCAGTAAGTGTAGTAGAAACTCTGGAATTAAATCAATGGAAATTTTCATACATTTTTCTATTGCTGTTATAGATCCCAAAAAAGGTGGATATGGCTTGGCCACTAGATCTAACAAAATACTGAAATAAGCAGTAGGTCTCTAATGATTCCCACATACTTGAGTCAGCACTTGGTCAGAGTTTTCATGAACAAAACATGAAAAAGGATTTGTGAGCCTAGAATCCTAGAGAAAAATCTGATAGTTTATATTTCAGTATTTATGTTTAAATAGCAGCATGCTTCTTTTAACTTGAAAAGTACACAGTTATTAAAACATACTTCTATTAATATGTTTTACTAATACATAATTAACCTAATATCAACTCTCTTTTGGATTTGCCAGGTTTGCAGCATTTTATTTTTTGCACAGAGGGAAGTAAAACTTACTTTTTTGTTGTTTTTAAATACCAAGGTTGAAGGACAATGGCTCTCATAACAGTTTTGATTTATTTAAAACCTAAAGAGTTTTAACAAACCTAATTATTCCTTTTTGCCTTTGTTTTGTAGAGCAAAATTACTGTTCTGAATTTTGGAACGGTAAAACAAAAAATAGTAGTTACAGAAGACATGATATAAATCATAACTAATATCAGAAATAATTTCAGACATTATAAAAACACTGTAAATAACAATTGTCATTGAAAATAAATTATGAAAAGCAAACAAGACTTTTTTAAAAAACTGACTTAAGAGTTTAAAAAACAAACAAAAAACAAGAGTGTAAAAAACAACCAAAATTTAACAGAATTACAAGAACTACCACATAAGCATAAAATAGCCCAGTCATTTTAAATAAAAATGTCACTCATTTTGTTTCTGCTTTATAAGTATTTATATAATAATTTGGAGGAAAAGATTTATAAATTTAGACATACACAGATATATAAATATAAAAATTGGTAAACTTAACATTCCCTATGGTTTTACCAAATAATTAACTAAGCAGTATATTAAATAATACATATATATCATATTAAATTTATTCTGTGGATAAACTATTAATTTCTCAAATAAGGAAATGATATCTAGTTTCTTGTATACATATATTTATTTCTCTAATTATCATACATTATATAATTATTTAAATCAAGTGTCTTCATATTAAATATAAATATATTATGTTATATATCATAAAACATAATGTATATATTATAAATGCAATTATATATTTATATCAAATATGATCTTTAATCAAAATAATTATTTTTCCAGAGAGAACAAAAGAACTAGAGAATAAAAACACAAGAATTGTTTTACTATTTTTTCTCCATCAGCACGTATTGACAATTGAAATAGATGAATAGACACATATTCACATACATATACACACACATACATATTTATTCCTATTGTATAATTTTGAATATATTGTGTGTGTGTATATGTGTGTGTGTATATATATATATATATATATATAAAAATCCTCTGAGGAAAACTGGAGGATATATATTTTGTCCTTAATCCATTGCCATTCAAAAATAACAATAGATATTATCATTATTTATAAGTGTTTTGTGTCTGTTTTTTACTAAGAAACTTTCCAGGCTTTCAAAACTTATTAACTAACTGAATGACTTATCTAAGATCTTAAAGGTAGATAGGGATAGAGAAATTATAACTTAGCTAATACATTAAATCCTTATGATTTGCAGCTTGTAAACATATTATAAAATTAAAACGTTTAAACTGGCATCCATTATCATTTCATTTAGTTCAATATAAGTTCACACATATAATTTTGTGTTTTAAACAGTTATGATATAAGTGGTAATTTACTTATAAATCCAACATAGGAAACTTATAAAATTAAAGTCACGAGAAATTTTACCCTCTTATTAAACAAACAAAAATATTGTTCCTAACATGTTTCCATGGTAATCTGATTTTTTAACATGAAACCATACCATAAACTAAACTTTTTGATGTTGAACCCAAAGCCATTACTTCTTAGCTCCTAACTATCGTAACAGAAGCTTACTATGTAAATAAGCTTTTAAGTGTCTACCAAAAGAAACACCACTTAATAACTTTTTTCTTCTTCCTTTTTACGTTTATAGCTTAATTGATGTATCATTAGCATACCCTAAAATTTGCCCACTGGAAGTGTAAAACTCAAATTGTTTTGATAAATTTGTACTTATGCAAGCATCACCACAATCCAGTTTTAGAACATTTCCATCACCTGCAAAAAGTTCCTTCACAATCATTTGCAGTTAATCCCCTCTCCCACCCCCAACCTTAGACAAATGCTGACTTGCTTTGTCTCTATAAACTTACTTTCCTAGACATTGTATGTAAATGGAATCACACAATATGCAGACGTTTTTGGTCTGGCTCCTTTCACTCAGCATGTTTAAGTTTCATCCAGATTTTAGTACTTAGTAGTGTGCTTTTAATTACTGAATAGTATTCCATAGTATGTATATACCACATTTCTTTAATCATCTGCCAATTGATGCATATTTGGATTGCTTCTAATTTGAGCCATTATGAGCAACACTGCTAGAAACATCCACGTACGTGTCTCTGTGTGAACGCGTTTTCATTTCTCTTAAAGAGATTCCCAGAAGTGGACTTACCAGGTTGTGTGCTAAGTCTAAGAAATTGCCAAACTGATTTCCAAGGTAGCTGTACCTTTTTACACTCCCACCTACAACATGCGGGGATTCCAGTTTCTCTCCATGCTCATCACACTTGCTATTTTCTGTGTTACTGTAGTCATTTTAGTGGGGAATGTATATCATTATGGTATCAATCTGAACTTCTCTAATGGTCAATAATGTTGAGTATTATCACAATGTGCTCATCATTCATAGGCCCATTAGCCATTCTTTTATCTTCTTTGGTGAAATGTCTGTGCAAGTCTTTTGAACATTTTTTAGTTTTATTCTTATTGTTCAGTTTTACATGTTCCTTATATATTCTGGATTCAAGTCTATCATCAGATATATTATTTGTGATTTCATCGTCCAGTGTGTGGCTTGTGTTTTAGTTTTCTTAATGGTGTCTTCTGAAGTGAAAAACTTTATAATTTTTATAAAATCCATTTTAATGTCTTCTTTTATTGACTATGCTTTTAATGTTGTCTCTAAGAACATTTTCCACAACACAAGGTAATGCATTTTCTCCCTCTTTTTTTCTTTTTTTTTTTGAGACAGAGTCTCGCTTTGTTGCCCAGGCTAGAGTGAGTGCCGTGGCATCAGCCTAGCTCACAGCAACCTCAAACTCCTGGGCTTCAGCGATCCTACTGCCTCAGCCTCCCGGGTAGCTGGGACTACAGGCATGTGCCCCCATTCCCAGCTAATTTTTTCTATATATATTTTAGTTGGCCAGATAATTTCTATTTCTTTAGTAGAGATGGGGTCTCACTCTTGCTCAGGCTGGTCTCAAACTCCTGACCTTGAGCGATTCACCTGCCTCGGCATCCCAGCGTGCTAGGATTACAGGCGTGAGCCACCGTGCCCAGGCTTTTTCCCTATTTCTTATTGCAATTTTAAAGTGCTGACTCTTACATTCGGATTTATAATCCACTTTCAGTTAGCTTTTGTGTGCTGTGTGAAGTAATAATGGTTTTTTGACATATGGATATTCAATTGTCTCAGCACCATTTGTTAAAACACTATATACCTTTGTCAAAAATCATCTGACCATAAATTTAAACATTTTTTAACCACGCTGAAATAACTTTCATTGATCTATATACCTGACCTTGTGTCAACACCATGATGTCTTGATTACTGGAGCTTTATAGTAATTTTTGAAAACAGGTACATAAGTCCTTCAACTTCATTCTTTTATGTAAAAAAATTGTCTTCATTATTTAAAGTTCTTTGCATTTCCATATAAATTTTCAAATCAACTTGTCTATTCCAATAAAAACGTCTACTGGGATATTTGTAGGACTTGCTTTGAATTTGGAGTTTAATTTGGAGAGAATTGTGATCTTGAAAATACTGAATCTCTAATCAATGAATACAAGATGTGTTTCCCACTTATTCCTATCTTCTAAATTTCTCTCCGTGATGTTTTATAATTTTCAGTATACAGGTTTACAAATTTTTTCCTAAATTTATTCCTATTTTATTCTTTTCCATACTATTTTAAAATAAATTTTTATTTTATTTTATTTATTGCTAGTATATAGAGACAGTTGATTTTTATAGTTTGATCTTGTATCCTACAGAGTTATTAAGCTCATTTATAACTGAAACATCTGACCACAAATTTAAGCAGAAACAGAAAAATAAATGCCGTATGCTCTCGTAAGTGTAAACTATGCCTACACAAGGGCACACAGAATGCTGTAATGGAAACTTAGAAGGAGGGAGGCGGGATGGGGTGAGGGATGAATATTACTTATGGGGTACAACACACAGTATTCAGGTGATGGGTACAAAAGCCCAGACTTCACTATATCATATATACATGTAACAGAATTCAACGTGTACCCAATTCTATCAAAATAAAATAAAAATAAACAAAATTTTAACCTTAAATAAACATATAAATAAACAAATGGGCTACATGGGGGTGGGAATCTTCTAGCAAGTGAGATCATGCTTGGCATTTTCAGGAAAAACTTGATGTCAGAGGCATCAATGTGAAAAACAACACTCCTCCCTCCAAAAGAATTCAGGCTGCTTGGACCTATAGATATGGCCAAAAGAGGGCCCAGCTCTGAGGTCATTAAGTTACTGAGCCCTTTTGATGACTCACTAGGACTAGATGTAGGCCTTACCTCAGATATAAGCCCAACCCCTCCATTTCCAGAAGAGGAAGACCTCACAAGTTGGGACATCATTCAGAGGTAGTAGAAAACTTCCCAATTTCATTGTGAGGAACAAAGAGCACACCCTGCCCACCCCCGCACCCCGCCCTGGTTTGGATGGTCTCTTGGTGAAAGCATTTGAGGAATGCTTCTGGAGTTGGCCATCCAAGCTGAGCTCTCTGATGGTTTATTTTCTAAGGACCTCTCTCAGGTGGCCACTTTCATTCCCACCACCTGAATTCTCTTTCTGCAGCCCAGGCTACAGTGGGAACTGCATGGGCTTTCTCACTAAGAAAACCGACCTTGCTATGAAGCTCTCTCTGTCCGCGCATGTACGACGCATCTCTCACAGGCACAGCGATCCAGAAAACTCAAGTGGCCGTCTCCATTGCGGTCATCTGGACTTCCAGGCAAACAGGACACACAGGGGACAATGAGCAGGTAAGCTGAAGACTCTGGAAAGCAGGGCTGGCTCCGGACGAAATTTCTGGAAACCAAAGTGGCAAAGTGGAGGACTGTGGCAGCCAGAAACTGAGAAGTCATGGAGGGTTAGGAAGCAGAGGGCAGGAAGCTGTAGAATAGATGAGACCCATTGGAAGAGGCAGGTGAGAGGGTGTCCTTGAGACATGACCACAGGAAGGTGGTCACACCCAAAGGGCGCTGGAGCTGGCCCTGGAGCCTGAGTTCAGCCCTTCAAGTCCAGGCCGGCTCTGCTGCACTCAAGCTCGGCAACCAGCTTTTCATCACTACCCTTTGCCTGCCCGGCCAATCCCCAACTCTGCTCCAGGTGCATCAGAATGTCACCCCTGTGACCTCACACTCCCCCACCCCCTACCCCACCCACCTGTTATTTCAGGGAGGCAAGTCCTCCTCTCGCTGTCCCTGTGCCATAGGCACCCACTAGCTTCACCCCTTATGTCCTTGGAGCCGTTCCCTCTCACCTAGCCGCCTCCACTGGTCCAGGGGAGCCAGATGTCACGTTTTCAGGCAGCTCATGATTGAGGCTCATTCCGAGGATGCTGGGGTTACTGGGCCCCAGGAGCCAAGCGGAAAGGCTTCAGAAAAACACTGGGTGGAGAGGAGTTAGAGACTTGCAGCTGTCTGCTGTCCTGATTCTGCCACCAGCATTTGCCCCCACCCCTTTAAGGGACTTTCCCGGCCACGCCCATGAGTTCCCAGGGTGACAACAAATCAGCCTCAACCATAGCTGTGAGGAGTAGGAACCAAGAGAAACTGAGCCCCCAGGTGCATGCTGCAGCAGGTGCAGCCTGGGGGCTTGGGTGTGGGGAAGAGAGGCTCTGAGGGTTGGGCTCCAAATTTGAGGATCAGGGCAAGAGTTCTTCCCCCAGAGGAATCATGTATTTTTTTAATACTTGATTCTGCTGGGGAGCAGCCTGGATGGAATTAACATGCCACCTGGGGAGAAAAATTGATCAATGTCACACGTGCAAAAAAAAGAGTATACTCGTTGTATTTGACAACTTCATTTGATTATCCTAAAAAATAATGCATTGGAGGCACTGATAAAGTGAGTGTTAATAGGCTGTTATTTTCATTATCAACATGGTAAAACATATTTCACAACCTATCAAAGTCTTACTAATTGTCATTTTCTTACATAAAAGTACATCTCTAATTCCTATGTTACTTACAGCATTTTTATTTCAACTACTGCAAAGTTTGCCTGTTGATGGGCAATTGGACAGTACTTTTTAAATAGTTAAATCAAGCAAATATTTGAATTTTTAAAATGACATTCACTGGGCCTGGCACAGTGGCTCACACCTGTAATCCTAGCACTCTGGCAAGCCAAGGTGGGAGGATCGTTTGAGCTCAGGAGTTCGAGACCAGCCTGAGCAAGAGCGAGACCCCATTTCCACTTAAAAAAAAATAGAAAGAAATTAGCTGGACAACTAAAAATATGTAGAAAAAAATTAGCTAGGCATGGTGGCACATGCCTGTAGTCCCAGCTACTTGGGAGGCTGAGGCAGAAAGATTGCTTGAGCCCAGTAGTTTGAGGTTGATGTGAGCTAGGCTGACATCATGGCACTCTAGCCCGAGCAACACAGTGAGACTCTGTCTCAAAAAAAAAAAAAAAAAAAAAGGCCTTCACTTTTGTCTGTCTTACCATCACTTGAGTGACTGATGACTAAGATGGGGCAAAGTGATCAAGAGTTTTTAAATAGCGACCTTGACTAAACAGAATTAATTACATTTTTCCTACCCAGAATTCCATGTAAAGCCAAATATGGTGCCCATCCCTCCTGAAGATGTAACAGAAACCTCCCAATCCAACTATATGATTTCACTCAAAAATCCATTTCTGGGGATCTCAAAATGAATCCAAAAATGAAAAGCTGTATCAATTGTAGGCTTGTTACAGAAACAAAAAAGTTCAACTCTTCTTGATCCAGTTTAAGAATTTGTTTAATGTTTGACCATCTTTGACTAGGGGGAGAATTTTATAAGCCAATCAGAGTGGTGCATGCATGAAGTCCCAGCTACTTGGGAGGCTTACACAGGAGAGTCACTTGATCCCAGTAGTTAAAAGCTTGTAGGGCATCTTGATCATGCCTGTGAATAGCCAATGTAATCCAGATTGGGCAACATAGTAAAAGAGTTTGTCTCTTAAACAAAATTTACAAAGGCCATAAAACATTTGTTTGAACAAAAATCTATCAATAAATATCAATTAGTTTTCATTGTGAATCATTGTTATTAAAATGTCCATTTCAACCAATATACATTAACTTATGGTTTTGATGGTGTTTTCTAATCTCCGTAATGCAGAGAAAAGTAGCTTAGGCCCATTTTAAATGAGGCCTTGACTTTGTATCTTTACCTGGCTTCATGTCCTTAGAAATCATAGAAGAGCAAGTCTAAGCTTTCCTAGCATGCAACAAAATAGCTTAAAAGAGAACAAATAACTGAGAGTTTTAATACATAAATTATAAGATCTTAGCTAGCTGATGTTTTTTGGTCATTTTATTAGCTTCCTTTTGTTTTATTTTTCCAAGAAACTCATATAATCAGGGTCTAAGTGCTTCCCAGTCATGAAATTGGACTACCGGGTACAAAAGGAAAATGTTAAATGCTCTGAAAACCATTAGAATGAGACAAATATAAAATATTCTCATTAGTTATTACCAAAAAAAATCAGGTAATGTATCATTTAATAAGATGATAATGAAAGAGTGTGTATATGCAAGGAAAGATTTTTCAGTAAATATTTTCCCTTAATTTTTTTGGGGGGAGCGGTGTTTATTTTAGTATTTCTCAGTAAGTTGAAAAACATTTTATTTTAAACTTAATGTAGTAATTACAAGTTATACATGGTTTCCTTGTGGGGCACTGCTTTGCCGACTCATGTTAGACTTAATGAAAGAGATTGAAAAGCACTATTCTATCAAGCTACAAAGACATGTCTCCATAATCACTGCAGATGCCTTGAAAGAGTTCTTATGCAGTTGTTTTTTACAAATTTCTGAGAGTTATAAAAAGAAGTTGCCTTCTGGCATTGTTAGAAACGTAATAATTTCTACTAAGAAAACATCAGATTCAAGTAATATGAGAGGTAGTAACATAAATTATGTAAAATGATAGGGAAAATGAGGTTTTTGTTAGAATATTATAAAACAATAAGATGCTTAGAAATTTTTTCTAGGATTCTCCAAAATAAAATGTTAAAAATAGCATTGATACTGAATTATTTATCCATCTTCTTTATTTGCAAGAACAAAGAGCATATGGTTCTCTCAATAGATGCAGAAAAGGTATTTGATAAAATACAGTAACTTTATGATAAAAACCCTTAACAAAATAGGCATAGACGGGACATTCCTTAAAAGTATTAAGGCCATATACGAAAAACCCACAGTCAATATCATACTGAATGGGGAAAAATTGAAAGCATTCCCGCTTAGAACTAGAACCAGAAAAAGTTGCCCACTATCTCCACTTCTATACAACATAGTGCTAGAAGTCTTTGCCAGAGAAATCAAACAAGAGAAGGAAATTAAGTGTGTCCGAATGGGGGCAGAAGATGTCAAACTCTCACTCTCTGCTGATGATATGCTATTACACCTAGAAAATATCAAGGATTCAACCAAGAGACTCCTGGAATTGGTAAACAAATTCAGTAAAGTCTCAGGATACAAAATTAATGCACACAAATCAGTGGCATTCATATACGACAATAACAGTCAAGCCAAAAGTCAAATTAAAGATGTAACACCTTTCACAATAACATCAAAGAAAATTAAATATTTAGGAATATATCTAATGAAGGAGATGAGAGATATTTATAGGGTGAACTATAAAACATTGAGAAAATGTAGAGGATGTGCACAGATGGAAATCCCTACCATGCTCATGGATGGGTAGAATCAATGTTGTTAAAAGGTCCATCCTACCTAAAGTGATCTATAGAATTGATGCAATCCCTATCAAAATTCCACCATCATTCTTTACAGATTAAGAAAAAATAATTCTATGCTTCTTCTGGAACCAGAGAAGACCTTGTATAGCCAAAGCAATCTTAAGCAAAAAGAACACATTGGGAGGCATCAGTCTGCCAGACTTCAAACTTTACTACAAGGCTATAGTACCCAAACAGCATGGTGCTGGCACAAGAACAGAGACATAGACCTTTGCAATAGGAGGGAGATTCCAGATATAAAACCATCCTTATACTGTCATCTAATATTCAACAAAGCAGACAAAAGCATACATTGGGGAAAAAAATCTCTATTCAATAAGTGGTGCTAGGAAAACCGGATATCCACATGTACAAGATTAAAATTGGATCCCCACCTCTCACCTCTCACAAAAATCAACTCACGTTAGATAACAGACTTAAACCTAAGGTATAAAACCTTAAGAATTCTGGAAGAAAATGTGGGGAAGACTCTTTTAGACATTGGCGTAGGTAAAGGATTTATGAAGACGACCCCCCAAAGTTCACAGCAGCAACAAAAATAAACAAATTGGATCTGATCAAATTAAAAAGCTTCTGCACAGCCAAGGAAACTGTCTTAGAGTGAATAGACAACCTATGGAATAGGAGAAAATATTTGCTTCTATACATCCGATAAAGGGATGATAACAAAAATCTATATAGAAGTCAAGAAAATCAACAAGCAAAAATGAAACAACCCCATCAATAAATGGGCAAACAACATGAACAGAAACTTTTCAAAACATAGAAAAATGACCAACAAACATATAAAAAAGTGCTCAGTATCTCTAATCATCAGGGAAATGCAAATCAAAACCAAGATGAGATATCACTTATCACCAATGAGAATGGCCTTTGTCAAAAAGTCCCAAAACAATAAATGTTGGTGTGGATGCAGAGATAGGAACACTCATACACTGATGGTGTTACTGCAAACTAGTATAACTTCTGTGGAAAGCAATATGGAGATACCTCAAAGAGAGACAAGTAGAACTACCATTTGATCCAGCAATCTCATTACTGGGCATCTACGTAAAAGAACAAAAGACATTCTATAAAAAAGACTTCTGCCCTTGAATGTTTACTGCAGCACAATTCACAATTGCAAAGATGTGGAAACAACCCAAGTGCACAACAATATATGAATGGATTAATAAAATGTGACATATATATATATATATGTATATACACATACACACACACACCATGGAGTTCCACTCAGCCACAAAAAACAATGGTGATCTAGCATCTCTTGTATTATGCTGGATAGAGCTGGAGCCCATTCTACTAAGTATTCCAAGAATGGAAAAACAAGCACCGCATGTACTTACCATCAAATTGGTATTAACTGATCAACACTTAAGTGCATACATAGTAACAACATTCATCGGGTGTCGGGAAGATGGGAAGGGGAAGTGAGGATGGGTATGTGCACACATATTGGGTATGGTGCACCCTGTCTGGGGAATGGACACACTTGAAGCTCTGACTTGGATGGGGCAAGGGCAATATATGTAACCTAAACATTTGTACCCTGGTAATATGGTGAAATAAAATAAATAAATAAAAAAAAACAAAAAACTCTGACAGGAGAATGATAAATGCCTCTGGGGAACACAAAAGTGCTATAGGACCCCAAACAGAAACGTTCACCCATGGCTGCTTGGGACAGGGAGGGATTTGTAGCAAATGTTCATGTAGATCTGAACTTGAGTAGCAGGCAAGATTTGCGGAAGCAAAGATCCGTGGTGGAGAGGGCAGGGAAAGGTGACCTTTCCAGAGGGACAAACATGTGAACTTTGACAGGAGTGTGTATGCACGCCATTAAGGAGTCCACTTTCTCTAGAGCCTAGGCTTTATGAGGGGCAAAAGCAAGGGAGCAGCCAGGGAGGGCAAGATGCCTGTGCTCCCTGTGCAGCGGATGCAGCTCTCTCAACACTTTGGAGCCAGGGAAGCACAATCAGAGGGTGAAGACAGCAGAACAGTGAGGATGTGAGTGTCCAGATCGGACCTATCTAGGGAGGGGCCAGCAAGGTGGGGGCTGAGGAATAAAACGAGTTTTCTCTTTCATTGATTGCAAGGTTCTTACACTCTTGTATCAAGGTACAAACCCATCACCACCTTCTTTTTGTCTATAAAAGTATAGAATTGGGGTGTTATGTAATCACATAAGGTGAGTGAAGATCATATCACAATGAAAAGTAGCTGCTGACATCTGGCAGTGACGGTGATGATGGTGGCAGTGGTGATGGACATGATGATTATGGTGGTGTTGATGGTGATGATGTTGGTATGGCAGTGATAATGATGATAGTGATGATGGTGATGGTTGGGACAGTGACGGTGATGGTGGGGATGATAATGTGATGTTAGTGCTAGTGATTGTGTTGCTGATGGTGTTGACGATGTCAGTGACGGTGATATGATGCTTAATGTCAAAAGCTGAAGCTTGTTGGGGCAGACTGTAAGCACCAAGCCTGAGCAGGTGCTAGTGAAGAGATTCCTCTGTCTGCAGATTCACGAAATCGGGACTCAGGTGAATCTTCTCAGTCACTTCACCTTAAATGGGAAACTGACTGTCACAAATGAATCACGTGTTCTTGTCCACCACTGGAACAAAAGCAGGCATTCCCTGACATTCGTGCCTCTTACCCCTTAGAGATGACCATGAACAAGGAGAGAGGTAGCGTGAGAAAGGGGAGAGGGGAGCAAGAGAGAGAACGGAGAGGAATGGGTTAGAGGGGGAAGAGAGGAGAGAGAACAGAAATCTGACTTGTCCATAGGGGTTTCCACACATTCACTGTCACTTGCCTTGGAAGGTCTTTGTCATCCCAGATGGTCAGTTCTAGGTGCCCCTCCTTCCTGGGGAGGGCCAGTTTCATGCATTTCTGCTAAAGGGTTGGGGAGGTGGTGGGGAAGCTGCAATAACGGAGGCTGCTGCCCTCTCTTGGTATCTCCTCTGAGCAGTGAGGCCCTGCATGCCCAGGCGGCCCAGAGCAGCGAGGAGAGAGCAAGGGAGGGGGGCTCTGCAGAAGCCGGTGCCGCGCTCGGGGAGTGTGTAGTTGCAAAGCTCCTTCCTTCAAGGCAGACCCTGTGCCAACCCCAGGGGCCACCTTCATAACCTGCTGCCCACACAGCGAGGCAGGAACAGAAGGTGCCTGGGGAGGGCTGGTCATCTGTGGGTGACGGCTGCCCTCTGCTGGTCACCGTGCTCAAGCGGCAGACACAGGTGGAACCTGACAGAGGCTGCAACCATGAGCAGGATTTACAGGGCAGGTGGCTGGGGACCCAGGAACTGCCCTTTAGCTTGTGGTCTGTCTGGCACCTTCGAGGATTCTTTTAGTGGCGCTTTCATCCTCACATGTGATATTTCAGCACATCGTCCTCCCCGTTATTGTGGGGCGGGGGCTGCTTCTTCCCTCCTGACTTTAGGAAGTATGCAGTTGCAATGCATTTCAGTTGACAGTATAATTCATCTCTCATCAGAACAAGTATTTTGATCAGCTTGGATTCATTTGTAGAATGCTACTTAATGAAAATATTCATTTTTTGCATTAGTTATATGGGCTATTGGTATGCCTACATGTCTTGTATCCTCTGGGTTAGTCACCTTAAACTTTCTTGATATATTCATGCAAGAAGCCACAACAACACATCTAAGAAAAAATGCATAAGTTTTCAATATTGAAATAACAATTTTAGAATTTAAGGAATGAACTCTATAATTTGCTTTCTTTCTAAAATTAGTTTGGTTACCATGTAGTCTTTAAAAGACTTTTATGAAATAATTACCTAAACAAAAATTCAGCTATGTTAAAAAAGCAGCTGATGCTTCTATATTCAAATTAATCTCATTTGATTAACTAATATTAACACAACATGTATATTTGATGGCTGACAGCTATGGGCAGGAAAAGTAAGTTACTATTGTTCACTCCCTCCTGCTTCTAGTAACTTTTAGAGCAGCAATAATCTAAGCCTCTGTTTGAGTGTGAACATACTGAAGTCATGTTCCTCCCAAGTTTCCTCATCATCTCCAAAATCACCTTCCTAACTTCTTTCTTTACTCCGCCCTTACCCCCTCACAATCCTTCTTCCTTCACAACAGTCATCTCAAGATCTGTGGTCCTTATTCTACCCCTTCTACATTTTTTGATGTATTATTCCCACCACATCTTTCCTCTTTATTTAGCAGTAGTATCTTACATCTCTAATTTCTCCTTCCTCATCACGTGGCTCCTTCCCTTCTGGCTACAAACATGCTCAGACATAAAAAATAAATAAATATATAATGTTTTCCCTGATCCTGTAATGTCTTAAACTGTTATCCAATGGCTCCTCTTCCAGATTTCTCCAAAAGGAGGTCTATACCCCAGGACTACCAGCACCAGCATTAGCTCAGAACTTATTAGAAATGCAGAATCCCAGACCTGCTGACTCAGAGTGTGCATTTTTAACAAGGTCCCCAGCTGACTGATGAAAGTTTGAGATGCTCTGGTCTACACTGAGTGTGCTTCCACCTTCCTCTACCTGAACTGACCCTTTTGGAATCTAGCCTCAAGTTCCTCCCTATCATGTCACCCAAACTGAAACTGCATTACAAGTCATAATGTTTCGAATGTGCTGTTTATCAGCCTCTATCTTCCCTGATCTCTCTATAACTGACCCTACTCTCTTCTTCTTTCCAATGCTTTTATTTTGAGCTGTATAATTCTATCCTATGAAGTAACACCATTTCTTACCACACTGAATTATACACATGCATCGCTGACTATATATGCTTCCATTCCTCTGTAGGACAGAAAATGTAGTTCTACAGGTTCGGGTGCCTCAATCCTTCATACCTTCCCAACAGTGAGGGAGATAAGAAGAGTGAGAAATATCTACTATATTTCTCTGACACACACTGTTATTGGAAGCTCACTTTCTATTTGTCCCACCTTTCTAACACTCTGCTCTTCCTTTTTCTGAAGAATTATTTTAGTTGACCACCCTCCATTGCATATGCCTGCTTCTTGTTGCTGGATGATATTTTTTGGATTTTAGAATATTATCAGTGCACATGTTTTTAAATAAACAGTCTGTTAAATGACTTTCTTTTAATAAAATATGGTTCTTACCATATTTTAGGTACTTCCATTTCCATCCCCATCCTAACTACAAATTACCTCAATATTTTCTAAACAAACCGTTTCTGTTTTATTTATATGCAGAACTTATAGTGACCTATATGTCTTTGTTGTTTACTTGTCTTTCTGTTCCTACTCCTACAGCATATTCCCTCATCTTGTATTTTCAATGTCTTACTGCTCAGTATGTAGTTGGTACTTAATAACAGACATTTAATCAATGGCGAAACATTTAAAATCCCATCAGGAGGGTCTCAAGCATCAAATCACTATATTCCTATAGGACATCTCTAGTAATAGTCTGCCCAAACTTAACATAACCCAAATTAGGAATCCATATGCCTGTTATAACTTCCATTCTTTTCTTAGCACTACTGCCTTCTGTTTTGCAAAAAGTACTTGCAAGCTTTATTAAGTCAGTGAATATCAGTGTAATCATTTGGTCCTCCATTGGTATAAACACCCTCTAGTTTACAAAATGTTTCACATTTCTTACCATATTGGTTCATTACACATTCTTAAGGAATAGATGTCAGTACCATGTTTTCGAAGAAGGTCCCTGATATCTGAATAGAATAAATCATTACTTTCAAGATTCCATGGCTAGTAAGTGACAGTACCAGGACACTAACATGTCTTCCACTCAGTGCTGATGCCACTGTGCAGCAGCTCTTCTATCATCAGACCCTTCCCAGCTCTTTCCACAGTTGTCACCTTAATGTACAGTGTCATTATTTTATACTTACACTAGTACAAACATGGATGCCACAAAAATATCCAATGTGTTCTATTATAAAAAAGGAATTCTACTTTCTAAAACAGCACTAAACCAAATTGTTACTACAGTCCTACATATTTACTGTTCCCATACCTTTTCTTCTCCTGAAATGTTGCTTGCAGATCTATACCTGACAACCCAATTACACTAACACCATCAAGTTATGGATATTATCTTTTTATGTTCCAAGTTGGAAAACGCAATAGTCCAGATGATTTCTCTCTGAATATCATTAGGACTTTTACACATCTAATGATTCATGTGACCACAGGTTGACCTTGAATAATTCTTTAGATTGTAGATAAACATAACATTGGAACCCAAACTGATTCCTGTTCTAAGCCTTACTTTTTTGCACTACACTATAGTAGCTTCTTAAATAAATCCCACAAATGAGCAGAGTTGTACTATGTAATAATAATCACTTTTTTAATTATGAGCTGAAAATATAAGAAAATAATTTCTTATGGGCATATGCAGAGGTGAGAATGTAAAGTCAAAACATCTCCTTTTAGGTTTTAATATCATTTGATACTTATACTTTAAAATAATAACAACAATAGGCAGTACCTCCAAATCCTGAGGTGATTCTGCGTCTTCATTTTGTCCAGTTCCCAATGCAGAGATCTTGTCTAAAACATGTTATTCACAGATACGTTCATGAGAACATTTTTAATGTAAATTTTAAATTCATATACAAGTCTATCACCATTCATTTTTATTTCAATAAAAGAAAATTAATAGCAAAAATAATTTCAAGGTTGAACCAGTTTTAGGGAGGGGATGGATGTATGACTACATGGTGAGTGCCAGGCGCACTATCTGGGGAATGGACACGCTTGAGGCTCTGACTCAGGGAGATGGGTGGGACATGGGCAATACATATAACCTGAGCTTTTGTACCCCCATAATAAGCTGAAGTAAACATAAAACAAAAAAACAAAAAACAAAAACAAAAAAAGAAAAAAAAAAGACAGCAAAAGAAAAATATTTAAAAGAAATGAATAATATACTTGGGTCTACATACTTTCAATGTTTTTTTCATGATGGCATTTAAGGATCAAATATTGTCAGAGGTATTCACTAACTCACCACTTCTGTTATTTGTGTGCACACATATGAAATTGACAATATTTTTTTGCTCTCTTGCAGCATTTTCAATAATACCAATACCATTTTCCTTTTGTCCAGATACTGGCTTCGTTGCTTCATCCTATTAAAAAAAGAATCCCAACTTCAGAAAACATTGCACTTATTATTCGCTCACTCACTCACTTGCTCAGTCAGTCAGTAAGACAATAAACATTTACTGTGTCTGTCAAATCATAGGCACTATTCTGGGAGACGCTGAGGAGGTTGAGATGCAAGAAATGTATGAGATATATGAAATCAGATAAATGAAAGAAAGAAAAGAATAATTCACTGTTTCTACCATTAAAGTAAATAAAGGACAGTAAGAGTACAAAGAAGAGAGCAGTGAGGTCTACCTGAGAAGCATAGGACATGCTGCAAAGATATATGGCCATATTATGAAAGACAAAGTGTTGGAAAAAGACATGAAGGGTTTTTAGACAGGGCAGTGTGAGAAAAAGGATGAGTACTTGTAAAATGTACTTAAATATAGTAAACTGGGTAGAATTAAATAATGAAAACCACACAGAACTCTGAAATTTTGAAAATGAAAACAGGAGGAGGAAGAAATATGATTCAATTTTTCAGTTATACCTTTTAATATTTGAATGATATGAGATACAATAGCATTAATATAAGAAAATATTTATTTCTTGATTATCGTAATATGCACTTTTAAATTGAATAAAAAATTTAATTCTAAGATGCCAATTTAAGATGCTGCAAGATTATTTTTAAAATTAATCTTAAAATTTTAAACTGTAGAGGAGAAATGCTTATGTGATGCAGAATTATGAGGTACTTCTAAGTACTACCATCATGTAAGAAAGAAACATAAAATCCTCCACTAAGTTTCACATGGTTTTCTTACTCCCACGTAAGCAACACACTCATAGCTCTAATTTCGTATTTACATTATATAACAACGTAGTTAAAAATTGGGGATATCATCTATTATAAATAAAGATATGATTACCCAAATTGAAGATTTAAGAATCTTCAAACAATCTACAATTGTCAATCAGGCCCCAATATTCACATGAGGAGTGGAGAGAGGACTACAAAATCAAGTCTACAGGATTTCTGAGTTTTACAGATGAACACACATTTATGTGCAAAATATAACAACTATCAATACTGAACTTGATAAAGCTTCCTGAGAATAATATAAAATGTCCCCAATACTGGAGATATTTTTCAAGGTAAAAAATCATCTTCCAGAGATGACTGTGTATACTCTGTTGGCAGGTGCCCCTTCTTTATAATTCTATGATAATAAGTAGGTTATTCTAGAGAACAATGATCAATTACGATTGCATTCATGTGATGTATACATAGGTGTGTCCATTATATGGAGAAATTATTGCCACAAGATAAATCAGAATACCTCCAGAAATAAATAATTGTTACCTTTATTTTTTCAAGAGGGTTAGTTCTTATTTCATGGATACAGATTAAGAACCTCCTTCATATAACCAGGAATTTTAATTTTGATTAATAAAAAGATCAAATACAATGCTTATTCCTTTCTCTCTATTCTCAAACAGATCTAAAATGGCTGTAAAGACTGTATCACACAGCAAGATAAATTAGTTAAGTTATGGATATACAAAAGACATGTTAGAAACCTTAAAGAAGAAATAAAAGAGTAAAAAATTAATAATTCATAAAAATCAGATAAGGCCTAAAATATATTTCATTTTGCATTATCTGGAAACACAGGTTTTACTTGATTAAATATAAGATATTACTTCAGTAATTTTTTTTTAAATGATTTTTCCCTTTAAAATTGTTTTTCATTGATATATAAAAGATGTAAGTATTTGAAGGGACATATGGTTTGATACATTCACACAATCTTAGCGTAATTGGGATATGTGTCATGTTAAATATTTATCTTTTCTTTATGGCAGAATCATTTCAATTATTCTCTTGCAGCTATTTTTAAATGTACAATATATTAATTTTCATTATACTCACCTTTAACTTTTCTTTTTTCATAAAACCATCTAGAAGTCATTGAAAAGAAATTGAGCTTCTTTTTCATTGCCTTTCTTTTCTTAATTTGCATGAAAATAATTTCTAACATATAGAAGAGTTCCTGCTCTCATTTAACTCATTTCTGTTGTCTTTTCATAATAATTTCTGTCATTTTGACTCTTATTCAAACTTTGTATTCATCTCACCTTTCCTCAATGAATTCTTCTCCTTCATCCCCCTCCTCATTTCCGTATTTTTTGAGCTATTCTTTTGGGTTGCTTTCTAATTCTTTCCTTCCACAATTTCTAACCTAAGAATGATTTACTCTGCTCAACTTTTTACAAATCTCAATCCTGTACATCCTTCCTTCTGTTATTACATTTGTTTTCTATTATGGCCTTGAGGAGGTCCATTTCTTTACACCATTTTTGTCTGCATCATGAGGATGGGTGAGTGGTATATTAAAAAATATATAGAAAAATTTTTAAATTGTAATTTGCCTTTGTAAGGCCACAGTTTTCCAATGACCGAAAGGAAGGTTTCAGAGGAGCCTCAGGTGATTGAAATGAAGGATGTGAAAAGCCCTGGACTTTGGCTGACATAGGAAAGGATTCAAACACATCTTCATTTGCATGATCACAAACCTTGTCCTCAAACACGATTCCATTATCTGTTCTCACAGTATAATATTTTGCTTCTACTATAGTAAAAAGAAAGTAAACAATATATCAAAATATTTGTAATGAACAATCAGTGAATAACACAAGAATAGGTTATCTTCAAATAGCTTACAGTTTTTCCTGGATCTCTGAGAAGCAGTAATTAAGTTTGTTAAGCTTCATTATGGAACATCCTAGAACAAAAAACAATACCTTTAAGAATAAAAAGTATCAAACTGGTAAAATAATTATAACATTGACCATTACTATATGATCTAACACAAAGAAAAGAGGATTTGGAGTCAATCAGATGCAGATTCAACCCTCAATTCTGTCATTTACTAATCTACATGTTCTCACGGGGTGAACATTATGAAAAGATGATACAAATGTCCTCAAAATTTTACTCCCTTTACCCATACTTGATTATTCTACAAATACTGTAATATCCATTGGATTATATTCTTAACCAAAATAGCCTGGGGCAAAAATGTACCTAGTCAGCTTAGAGGATTGTTAAAGTAACTATCGTTAAGATAGTTAATCAATTTTGAGTTATATTGTGATATGTGTTTGTATCATTCACATTTGGACGAACTATCTCTTGCTGGGGAAAATGTTACAGTTCAGTTTTTAGTAATAATTTATTTTAATGGGTTGGCTTTGCTAATAGTATAAACCACTTCTATTATGTTTCTCAAAATGCTAAAGATAAAGTACTGTATAATTCAGGTTCTCTCAAGAAAGAGAAAAAGACCGAGCGCAGTGGCTCACGCCTGTAATCCTAGCACTCTGGGAGGCTGAGGTGGGTGGATCGTTTGAGCTCAGGAGTTCAAGACCATCTTGAGCAACATCGAGATCCCATCTCTACTAAAAATAGAAAGAAATTAGCCAAACAACTAAAATATATACAAAAAAATTAGGCAGGCATGGTGGTGCATGCCTGTAGTCCCAGCTACTTGGGAGGCTGAGGCAGAAGTATCACATGAGCCCAGGAGCTTGAGGTTGCTGTGAGCTAGGCTGACACCATGGCACTCTAGCCTGGGCAACAGAGCGAGACTCTGTTTCAAAAAAAAAAAAAAGAAAGAAAGAAAGAAAGAAAGAGAAAAAAATAAAAATAAACCTTATGAAGCAATGATTGTTGAATGAAAGCCACAAAGAGCTACTCAATAGAAAGCTTTAACTAAATACGATAACAATGAAGACAGAGGCACTGAAAGGATAGACAACTGAGGAAAAGTATTCTGCAAGGAAAACGTTAGGCTGGGGTAAATCATTTTTAAAAGGTGGAGGAGGAAGAAGAAACAAACAAAAAGAGACAGGACCACTCCATCAAGTATGTACTTAAACCATAACAGAAAACGGAAAATTGTATGATAAGGCACATGAAGAAATAAATCTATGTATATGTATATAACAGAGGTTTTAGTTCAGAGTATATCCATAATAAAATTTCTTAGTATTTACAATTCGTTTTTGTATATATTTCTGTAGTAAAGAATTTAATTTTCACTCTGGCTGGCTGGAGAGGGGGCCGGCAGCGGGGCTGGCTGAGGCGGCGGCAGCGCGACTGGGATGGGACCGGCTCTGGGGCGCAGGAGCCGCGGCGGCGGCGGCGGCAGCGGCGGCCGCGCAACTCGGGCCAAGCGCAGGGCGGCGGGCGAGGGCGCGGGGCGCGGGGCTCCGGCGGCCCCCGGCTCCCCACCCGCGCATGGCCGAGCCCAGGAGAGCACACAGAGGCGCAGCGGAGGAAGCGCCCGCAGAGCCGGCGCCGGCGTCTGGGGAGGAGCGGCGCGCCGGGAGCGAGTCGGGCCGGGCGCCCGGGCGTAGCCGCCGGGGCTGCTCCCGGGAGCCGCGGGCCGGGCCGGGCGCGCGAGAGGACCAGCCCCGCGCCACCCGCGCGCCAAGGACTGTGTTGCCCCTGGGCCGGGCGCCGCCGCTCGGGCTCCTGCTGGCGCTGACCGCGTTCCGGTGTCCATGTAACGTGTACCCTGACCCCATCCCTGACCCCGGCCGCCGCGCACAAAGTTGGCTCCCAGCGGGAGGCTGCCTCCTCCTCAAGTCTGTGGCAGCTTGTGTCTCCTGGACTTGGACAGATCCAGGGAGACCCTGGGAACCAAGGAGCCCCCAGCCCGTTGCCTTTTGCCCAGCGCGGGAGCCTGCCTGCCTTCACGCCCAAACCCCAAGCTTCCCTGAGGACCCTTTCCGGGCGCACGGGGCAACAGACGGGATGCGCTCAGCCTCTCCAGGAGAATGGGGACGCGTCTCCAGGCATCTAGCCCCCTCCCCGCCCTGCCTTGGGGCAGCCTCCCCTCAGGGCCTGGTTCCTGTGGGGTTTGGCTGTGGCAGCCCCTTTCCCTCTCCCAGCTGCAGGGAGTTGATTGGCTGCAGTTTCCTGCCTTCCTAAAAAGGCTAATCGGTAAAGCTTTCTTAGAATTATCCTCAAACTAAAATTACTCTCAAAGAATCAGGTCTTGTATCATTGCCCAATAGGTAAAAAGACTGCCAAAATTTCCATTACTGTCCCCTATTTTTAGGCTTTGGGATTGCGCTTTTAAATCTCATTCCACAGTACAATGTGTTTGACTAAGTTTACACAGGGGATAAAATAAACATCCAAAAGTCTTCGTCTTTTTACATCTAGGAAGAAAATTTAAGCTTCTAAACCTTAATCTTGTAACCTTAATTTTCATTATCTCAAATTAAAAATGAAAAAGTAAATATTGGCCCAGAAAGAGCAAGGAAAGGGAGACACCAGGAGGTTTTTGACAACCCAAGAGGTAATGGTGGGGCGGACCAGGTAAGAGGGAAAATGAAAACCACCCACAAAGGTGGAGAGATTGAGTTGTGAGCAAGAGGACAGAATAGAATAGAGACACAGTGGAAGCCGCAGGTTCCTCAGGGAGCCGGATGAGTAAGGACTTCTGGAGCTAGTCCCCTAGGGAGAGAGAAATTGCCGCGATGTGCAAGAAGAGAAAACCCACAGTGGCTGGAGAAAAGAGAAGAAAACAGGAAACCTAAGAAGGGCCAGAGGTGAGGGAACCCAACTACACCTAACTCGGAAGGCAGAGGCAGTGCTGCGGGAGGAGGACAGCTCAAGACAAGGAGCGAGGGGCTCCTGAAAGGCTTTCCATCCCTACTGCGAGCCAGCACGTCCCCAGCATTCCCCTCTTCCTCTCCTTACCTGGGAATCCAAGGCGAAAAGAGGTCTACCACTGGGGGCCAGGTCCATTTCCAGGCTCACTCTCCGCCACGGAGACTGAAGCGCTATCACAAGCCTTATTTTGGCCTCGGCAGGCCATTTATAGGCTTTCATATTCCAATAAGGCTTTCTGGAATGTACATTCTGGTTGGATGATAAAAACTGTCAAATTCTGATTGGATAGTGCAATCCAATCACAACGAGTATTCTAGAAGAGGCCCTTTGAAAAGAGAAATTCACAGACCAATTGTGATTGGATAATGACATCCAATCAGAATGGGTATTTTACAATACCTCATTTGAATATACGAGGCTATAAATTGTCTGCCATGGGTTGAAGCTGTTTCTTTTTTCTTTGGCTCTTGAGAGCTTGCTGAGGAGTCTGTTAGTTTTTCATTTTGCTCTGGCCGAGAGATTTCCATTGGTGAGGGCTTTGTGGCCAGAACCGCCTTTGAATCTCCTGGGAAGAGAGCATCCTACAGTGAGCAACACCCAAGGAAGGACCGACCTAGGACTTGAGAGGGACTTGCTGGTGAGCATCCTGTCATGAGAGGCAGGTAAGCAAGGACTCAGTTGGCACGTGGGAGGGATTTGGTCCTCGGTACTCAGAGGCCTTGTAGACCGGGAATGGGCACGTGAGTGGGAAGGGGCACCGAGTGTGTGTGTAGGGGGGGGACACTGTGTCCAGGTTCTGCTTCTCCTCCCCATAGCGGTTTGTGTAGCTGCTGGGTGTAAGTACAGCAGGGAGATAGATCGGGGTGATGTTCCCCAGAGCCGCCCATCGGTGGGCCTAAGTTGTCGGTTGGTTTCCGGTGGATTTTGCAGAGTGGGTGTGAGGGCATCAGGTGAAGCTTAGCCTCTGTACTACAGGGGCCAGTGTTAGGTGATGCCCTTTAGCACCACCACGTTCTCCACTGTGGTTTCATGCTGGGTGGGCTTAGGTTTCTGCTCCCAGGGGTGGCTCTGCAATACAATGTGAATGATGGTGAGTGGCGGATATCCTAGGCTTGTGCTGCTGCTGGCATTGAAAGTGCAGAGGAAGAGGGAGACTGTTCTGTGAGGGCCCATGGGGCAAGGACAGGAGAAGGGTGTAAGGGCGCCATGGTCGCCAGCCACGCCCTGCACAGTGCTCCTGGTGTCACCCACCCTTCACAAGCTGCCAGGTTCCAGGCAGTATGGCAGAGAGGCAGTCGCCCCCAAAGTCAGCAGCAGAAGCATCTGGTGATGTGTCCACCTGCGTCTCCCACCCAGCCCCAGCCCTGGCTCCTCCTGCTCTCATCCTTAGATCTGTTGGCCCTTGTGCTCTCACCCAGGTGCCTACAGTTAGCAGCTTCTGCGGGGGTAGGCTGCCCCCTACATCTGCCCTGTTGATACGGGATTCAGATTCTGGAGCTTCAGCAAAGTTTTTAAAGTGGAGGTGATGGTAAGTTGGCAGGTGGAGGTTTGTGGAAATTCACTGATAGTGAAGTCAGGTTCAAGTTATCAGCTGAGAGTATGTATGGAAAAGGAGGTCTTAGTGGTTTGTGGAGGAGGTACAGAGTCACGGAGGACTAGAAGAATGAGTGGAAATGGGAAATGTTATTGAGGCCTAACTGGAAGTTGGGGATCACGAATTTATATCAAGACCAGTCAAGATGAGTGTTTTCTCCTACTGATTTCTGTTTCTTTTATCTCTTCCAAATGTGAATTCTGGAACTATAGCCCCATAGGGCGCTGAGAAGATGAGTGTGGGGGCTGGCCTGCTAGCAGCGCAGTGCAGCTTGGCAGCAGTGGCTCCACAGATAGAGAGGCCTCTTCGGGTGACCCAAAGTTGGCATAGCCCAACTCCAGGGCCTCTTCCAGACCCTGTCACTTTCCGTGCTGTTTCCAGGAAGAGACCAGCCAGGGCCGTGTTCAGATGGGGTTAGGAAGCCAATGAGGTGTGATGCAAAAGGAAGATGTGTATGCTATCAGGATGGCAGGGACCCTGTCGTTAAACAAGAAGTAAGTCTCCACTGCGTATGTTTCTGTCTATGCCACCATGAAATATTTTTAATAGTACAGCTCCTGGGAGTCAGTGATTTATGCTCTAAGATGATATGCTTATATGAGTTGGACATTATAATTTTCAGTAATGTTATGATTGGCCATTGATAGAAACATCCTGAAAGACTGACTTATGAAAAAGGGAAGGTAAAACCTACATTTGTGGGGGCACAAATAAGCATTTGAATCTATTTTTGATTAACCTAAGATATTAACATGATGAAATAGCCAGAATAGTTATAGTCAATCATGGAAACTCACCTGAAATCCTGTCCCAAACGGGAATAGTGCTTTTGTTTTTGATAAAATAAATTGTAAAATAGAAGAAGATGGTGGTGATCAAATTCTTACACAGTTGGGAAAGAGTGGATGTTAAAAGTAAGGGAAGAGGATGCGAAACAAACTGGTGATGAAACAGAAATCAGAGAAACAAGCTGGAAGGATGACAATTATGGGTCTTAGTTCTGTCAGTACAGTAGTAAACACTGTGTAGCATGGCAGTGAAAGCTGCAACTCAGAGCCACCTTTGCAGCCAAAACATAGTCTTCCATAAGAAACCTCCAGCTTGGCAACTCTGTTTTCAGAATAGTACCAAAGCAATATGTATGTATCATGTGAAAGAATTTATTACAGGTAAAAATGAAAAAGACTTAAGTACAAGCTGTCTCATGAGAAGGTCAGCACACACCACCGTGCTCATTCGAGAAAATGGAAGTGTATCTGCTCTGTCCTTAATTTCTTCTCCTTCACTCCTGTTTCCACTACAGCCTACAGATGGAGGAGACACGAGCACCATAATCTCACCCATCAAACTTGTCCAAAAGATGGTATCTAAGATCCCATCGTGTCATCAAATAACAGAGGAATCTGTGTTTTCTTCTGAAGAAATCTCCTTTTCCGTGTCCATCTCTTAGAAGCAGAGAAGAGAAGAAGCTCTGGGGGCGTCATCTCCAATATTCCTGACTCTCCAGCATGATGAAACCACAGGAAACATAGTAGCAAAAACTTTCCCCTTCCAAAGGCCACAGCTGGGTCCAGAAGATCTCCTGTCTGGTACCACTTCTGCATATGGCCTCCAGATAATTCTGAAGCTCTCTGTGTTCACTGCACGAATGAGTTCAGCAGAGGAAAGGATGGGAAGGATCTGGGCACCAGCTGTCTCATCAGACACACGCAGAGAGCACAGCGCTCCGCTGTGCTGCAGGAGAATGTGGACCCGGGCATCCTGCCTCTGTACTCCATCCACCCAAGCCAGATACCTTCTCTACTGTCTCCAGAGGTGGATCTAAGGTCTATGTAGTCATCTTCAGGAAAACTGGTCAAAGAGTCCCCTTCAGCTTCCTCCTCCCCTGATCGGCTGACTGAGGACCTGCCATTGCATTTGAACCCTGGCGATGTGCTGATGGAAGCTGTGTTGGTGTTGTCATCCTCCAGTGACGTTGGGGAGGCCGTGATGTCCTTTCCTGAGAAGCATCAGTCCCACGGGTTGAGGCCTGGAATGTTTGAGTGTGGTGATGTCTTCCAGAAGAATAAAAAGGTCATGAAAAGAATGAAATCAGAAGGTTGGAATCACTTTTCATTGCCAGTCTCAAGGCAGCGTGCAGATACTGCAGTTGTGTCATCAGTCTGGGAAAGAAGAGTGATGTGGGAAGAAGCTGTGTGATGAGACACCTGTACAGATGGCATCCTGAAGTAGTCAGGAACCAAAAGAGCTTTCTCTGTGAAAGTTTGGCAAATTGTATGCCACCTTTGTTTCTGCAGAAAGTTCCTTCTCCAGATGAATTGACTTGGGAACAATGGTCATAAGATGTAATCAGGTTATGTTTCCTATGAATAGCAAAAAGACCTCAAAGCTGTGGAATCATTTTTCTGTTTGCTCTGCACACTGAAGTTGTGTGATTACGCTGTGTCCAGATCAGCAGAGGAAAGAAGCCAGTTACCCTGGGCACCCGTTGTCTCCTGAGACATTGCAGAGGCTCCACAGCAATGTGCTGAAACCAATGTCTCTGAGACAATGCAGTCCTCTTCTCTGGACATATGTGTGCCACTGAGCACAGAATTATTAGGACCTCCCTCCTTTGGTGGCACCAATGACATGTTTTATGATTCTCACCCAGTTGCAAAAGTAACATCACAAGTCTAATAGCTGCAATGGTCATACTTGACTTTCCGTCTTTGTAGACAATGTTGGCTCTAACAGACTGCTCCAATACTTGAAAACTCAATGTTCCTTGCCCTCCCCATCTTACTTCTCTAGAACAGGTATCCCAGGTACGTGTGGTAATGTGAAGCAGATAATTGTGTCACATCTTAAGAAAGGTGAGATTCGGATCCAATTCACTTTGGGAATAGGTATGAATAACCGGACTTAAGAGGACCTGACCATTTAAAGGCTCACTGGGTCTCCTTCGAGTTGTCAGTGTAACCACACTGTGAGGACTACCATTGGTCAGCACTTTTTAGATGTGTCACAGATTGTGGCAATAGCAGCAACAGCATTCAGAAGAAGCTAGAATGATGGTGGGATGTCTCGGATACCTCAATTGGCTTTCAAATTGGTATAATGGTGACTGACAATCCAAGCACAGAAACGACATAGAATGAAGTACAGGAGCATGCAGTGCTTCAGCCACATGATCAACTTGATTGTATATGTGAGGACAGTAAGAGCCACAGAGTGGTGCAGAACTTCCTTAGCATTGCACAGAAGATGTGTTATTGGGTACATCAATCATTGAAAGCCAAAAAGAAGCTAGCAGAGATGCAGAAGTCATATAAATTGCCACAGCACCATTTTATTCAAGACATTCCATCCAAATGGAGGACATCATTTCATATGTTGGAATGACTCATTGAACAAGAAAGGGCAATTAACGAGATGGCAACAGAGTATAATTTGGGAGAACTGATCGCTTGTGACCAGTGGGAGGTCATCCAGTCTCTGATATGCACCAAACTTTTCCATGCTAACAGTCGGGAGATAGCCACACCAGTTTCTGCTTTAATCCAAGTCATCCCCATGATCCACATTCTCAATATAAAAATTGAGGTCCTCTTTGAGGAGACGGTGGACATGGACACCATGCTAAAGTTCTTGAAGGAGTCTGTGGTGAGCTGATTGTCCACCATCCTCCATGACCCCAGATACACATTTGCTACAGTGTTGGACCCTCATTACAAATCTTCTCTGTTTACACAGGAGGCAGCAGAACAGCAAAAGTGGGCTTCAATCAGGGAAGTATGGAAATTCTGAGTTCTATCCAGATGACATGCCTGCCTCCAATGGGTGTGATTCATAAGAATTCGTTGGAGAGGATAACTTGTGGTCACTCTTGGCCAAGATGAAGAAGAAAAATCTGAGATTAAAGCTACCTGAGGACATGGTGCTTGCATAGTTGGCGGAGGAAGTGCTTGATAAACAGAGCTCTGAGCTGCTTGCTTACTGGAACCTCAAGAAGTCATCCTCAACAGGGCTGTCAAGTTTGGCCATCAGAGTTTTGGGCTGTCCCCCAGTTACCATCCCTTCAGAGAAGCTGTTCAGCATGCTCACTGAGAACAGTACCTTCGGCTAGTCCAGGCTCATGATGGAATATTTTTAAAAACTTATTTTTTTGAAAGCAAATATTTTCTTAATATATTTTCAGTATTGAATCTCACGATGGAGCCACCAGACTAGAGTTGCTATTGCTGCTTAGGCATTAGCAGTTGGTACAAGGGGCTGTGACTGTGCCCCGGGCCATGTATGTTACCAGACCAGACACTGAGGGTCACTCTCCAGCTTTCACCATAATGTCTGCAGGTGCCCTACTCCTACTCCTTCAGGCCAGGTATAGTGGTGTGTTTTTTAAGAAGTCTGTTAGAAATAGCTCGTCTTGTCAACTATGAAATAGGACCACTAGGTTTTAATTTGTAACTAAAGTTTTTTGAAAGTTGGGGTTTAGTAATTTGTCTTACTAGAATGGCAGAGAAAAGTAAATAATTTTATTCTGTAGGTGTTTTACTTCAAATTGGTATTATGGAGACTGACAATCCAAGCATAGGAAAGATGTTGAATGAAGGGGAGCATATGAGCATTGCCGTGCTTCAGCGGCATGATCAATTGGATTCCAGATGAGGACAGAAAGAGCCACAGAATGGTGCAGAACTTCCTGCACCATTGATTATATAAAAACCATGAATCAGGTACTGGATTTTAGTTTAGCATTGCTTTAATTGCAGCAAGACAGCTTTTGTGCCTGTCAAATAAAATCTGTAAATAGGAGGTGGAGGCCAAGCCATACGACCTTTGGAGTTTTTACTACAGGCTCTAAAGCTGTGGTCCCCAACCTGGGTACTGGTCTGCCGCCTGTTAGGAACTGAGCCATGCAGCAGGAGACGTAAGCAGCAGGCAATTGAATGAAGCTTCACCTGTTTTTACAGCTGCTCCACATCACTCTCATCACTACCTGGGCTGTACCTCCTGTCAGATCAGTGCCAACATTAGATTCTCACAGCGTGAACCCTACTGTAAACTGCACACGTGAGAGATCTAGGTTGTGAACTCTTTATGAGAATCTAATGCCTGATGATTTGAGGTGTGGATGAGATGGTGATGCTAGTGCTAGCACTGGGGAGTGGCTTTAAGTACAGGTTATCATTCTCAGAGAGGTTTGACAGCACAGAGACCATAATAAATCAATTGCTTGCAGAGTCATATGAAAACATTATCAGTGAGGATATGTTACAATGGTGGAACAATAGAAATAAAGTGCACAATAAATGCAATGCATGTGAATCATCCTGAAATCATACCCCGCCACCAGTCCCCTGGTCCATGGAAAAATTGTTTTCCATGAAACCAGTCCCTGATGCTAAAAAGGTTGGGGATTGGTGTTCTAAAGTATGTCTCAGGGTACAGAGAATATTCTGGAAAGTAACTGTTTACTGCAACAGAGACATGGCATTTGAAAACAAAACTAAAATTAGATGTATCATGTCAGTTACATGGTTACTTGCTACCGAGAATTTTCCCTTTTCAAGTTTTATGTGGTTTGTTAACTCACAGAGCTCACAAGTTTTTAATGTGAGCTCCTTTGAAATTTGCTCCAAGTTTGTCAATTCATGCTCATTGTGTAGCCAGTGCTTAATATGACAGGTTTCCAGCAGATGATCTGCTGCTTAGTGTCTCTGCGCTAAGGAAGGTGTCTTGTAAAATGTCTGCATTGACCCACTTGTTTGTTCAAATTATGTGTAAAATTCTTTTAAGAGAAGATGGCTTAATAACAGGGAAGAAGCTCATAAAACAGTTTTAAGAATAGCCTTAGGTGTTTGGATTTTTTGTTTAATGGTAGGGAAGATTCAGCCATTGTTGGGATATTTTAGAATCCCAAGGACATCAGAATGAAGTATTGGTTGTCAGATTCTTTGAACAATTATGTCTTCATAGTTTTTGTTTTATGTTTAAAAAGGTGGTTTCTCAATCAAACCAATTAAATGTTCTGAGTTAGAAAAATAACTCATTTACCTATGACCTTTTAGAAAAGTTGCTGTTCGGTTAAAATATTATAGCTATGCTTAATCAAAATTGCATCGCATTGGCTGTCTTGGTGTATTTATAAATGGTGAACTCAATTTCTGGAATTAAATTTATTTACAATTTTAAAAAATATTGTAATATATTATTAATGTAATTACATGAGATTTCTACTGATAAAAAGTTTAGTTCTTAATGGCTTTGTTGCAACATACATACTCATTCTGCAATCTTATTTTTAGAACTTAGAATGTTTATATAACTTCAAACATACAGTGAAGTAAGACAATACTACAAAGGATGCTTCTTAAACCCTTAACCAAGACTCACCAATTTTTAACATTTTGCTCCACTTTTTTTTATCATTTGCTTTGTAACTCTTTACAAACATACTTTATTTTTTACCATTTGAGAGTAAATTGTATACATAATCACCCCTAAGTGTGTATTTCCTAAGAATGATTCTTTTACATAATTCGAGAATAATTACCAAAATCAGAAAACTTAACATATATACAAAATAATTACGAAATTCACAGTCCATATTGAAATTCTACTGTTTATCTCAATAGTCTCCTTTGTAGTGTCCCCTACACTGTGGTTCAGGACCCAATCCAGGATCACACATAACACTTACAGTTTCATATTAGAGAAAAAACTAATTCAGCCTTTTTGCAGGGGCAAGGAGAAGAGGATCTTTCATGATCTTTAAAACTGTGAGGAGTAAATTGCTAATTATTTATAAAATATTCCTTTAGTTTGTCTTTGTCTGACATTTTCTCACAGTTAACATATTCTTGGTGAGTTTGTGATTAGCCTCCTAATGTATGGTTGTATCATAATTTTTTTTTTTTTTTGAGACAGAGTCTTGCTTTGCTGCCCAGGCTAGAGTGAGTGCTGTGGTGTCAGCCCAGCTCACAGCAACCTCAGACTCCTGGGCTTAACCGATCCTACTGCCTCAGCCTCCCGAGTAGCTGGGACTACAGGCATGCAGCACCACGCCCGGCTAATTTTTTCTATATATATTTTAGTTGGCCAGATAATTTTTCTATTTTTAGTAGAGACGGGGTCTCGCTTTTGCTCAGGCTGGTCTCGAACTCCTGAGCTCAAGCGATCCACCCACCTCGGCCTCCCAGAGTGCTAGGATTACAGGCATCAGCCACCGCGCCCGGCTGGTTGTATCATAATTTAACCATTTATATTGAATCGTTATATGGTTTGGAGGGCTTTTTTTTTTTGCTGCTAAAAATAGCAGTGTGATGGTCATGTTAACTCAAAACTTTGCCTACATGCTTAATTTCTTTCCTTAGAATAAACTTCTACAAATGGAATTGCTGATTTACAGGATGATATTCCTTTATATGGTGTGTTTTGATACTGACAGATAACCTCATTTGAGAGTTCAGCAGTGAGATAGTTTGCATGAACCTTTGTTAATTTGGGGCTCACTTGCCAAATCAATGCTAGTAGGTAACAGAGTGAGTGTTTAAAACCATAAATTTAGTTACACTCTTCTTTCTAATCACAAGGGGTATTTGATAAATTTGTGGAAAAATCCCAAGGTACCAGATACAATCTATAGAAATTAATGTGATTTAAACCAGATAGGTATGGCTAAAACATAACAATGGTAGAACAGTTTTATGACTATTTCTCAGCTTTCCTTATTTTCTTATGTTAAAATGTGGCATTAATATAACTTTGTTGCCTTTATATTTACTGAAAAGTATATATGAGTCCTCTAATTCTGTTTTTGTAAGAAAGCTACAGTCATACCACCAGTGTCAACACTTGGACATGTAAGTTGTGTGTAGTTTCTCTGTTTTCAAATAGAGCCTTCCAGAAATTTACATAGGAACTTGCTGATTTAAACATTTACCAAAAAAATTCAGCTACTTCCTGTGTTTGGTACTTTATTTCACTTCCTAAATCATCTTGAAATCAGATATATTAGTGACATTTTTTCTGTTAATAGAGAGTATTTTCTTAATATATGTTACATTATATATTTATATTATGAAATTTAGTTAAGGAATGGTAAGAAACCATAATTCTTAAATGTCTAATTGCTCTGCCTCCCCCCAAAGAGACAAATTACATGTCATAGTAACTGATTTAATAGTTATGCTAAGATTTTTCTCATTTGTTGTAAGTTTCACCATCATATCATTCCAAATATAGACATTTAAAAATTACTCTGTGACTGGGGTGGGGAACAGTTCTATTTGAGCATTATCCACCTATTGGCTAAGAAAATACACTTTTGCCTCATAAAGAATTTTCCTTCTTTCCTAAATTGCCAGTTTTATCTTCAGTCACCTCATGGTCATCTCTATTAAATGTTTCAGCTTTCAACATCATGGTGTCAAATATACCTCAGTGAGAGCTGAAGTGATACTGATAATGGTTTTTAATGCAACTATTTCAGAATTGTATCTGAAGTTGTTTCTTTAGTTATAATTTTTCAATT
Organism: Lemur catta; assembly: GCF_020740605.2. NCBI lineage: Eukaryota > Metazoa > Chordata > Mammalia > Primates > Lemuridae > Lemur > Lemur catta. The sequence continues at coordinate 1,204,042 of NW_025423864.1, read as the reverse complement.
TACTAGGTGTCCCTGTTGTCTGAGAATGACAGGTGGAATGGAACTGGAGCCCGGGTGCTTGTACAAATCAGTGTTAATATGGGAGGAAGAGTGGAGTTATTTTGACCTGACCATATTACAATAGGTTTGCTTGAAACAATGGCTTTAGTTCAAATTGTGTTTGTAGGATTAAACATATTCTCAAAATCTGAGATACGTGTGTGTGTGTGTGTGTGTGTGTGTGTGTGTGTGTGTGTGTGTGTATTTAGTGAGGAGGAGAAACAGTCAGGAGGGGCCTCAGGGTCAAAAACAGTCACAGTAAGGGGAAACCACAGAGCCAAGAAAGGCCGCAGAGCCAGGAGTGTCTGCAGAGCCAGGAGGGGCCTCAGATGAGGGAGAAAACAGAGAGCCAGGAGGGGCCACAGAGGGAAGAGGAGTTTCAGGACCAGGAGGTGCCTCAGAGATAGGAGGATCAAAGGGACAGGAGGGGACCAAGAGTGAGGAGGGGCCTAGGCCAAGGAAAGGAGACAGAGAAAGATGGGACACTTGGACAGGAGGGGCCTCAGGTTCATGAGGGACTATAGGGTCACAAGAGGGCTTAGAGCTTGCATCGCATAACCAGGAGGGGACATAAGGCATGAGATGGTTACAGAGCCAGGAGGTCACAGAATCAGGAGGAGACACAGAGCAGGATGAGTAATAGAGCCATGAAGGGTCTCAGGGCTAGATGTGACCTCAGAGACAGGAGAGGACACAAAGGCACAAGGGGGCACAGAATCAGAGGGGCCTCAGGGCCATCAGAGGACACAGAGCTCTCAGGTGCCTCAGAGTAATGACAGGCTACATAGCCATTAAGGGACTCAGAGCCAGGAGGGGCCTCAGGAGGGTTTATAGAGCCAGGAATAACCTCAAGGCTAGGAGGGAAGTCAGGATTCAAAGTGACTTGGGGTACTGTCACAGAACAAGGACAAATTCAGCCATGAGAGGCCTACTGCCAGGATTGGATACAGGGCCAGGAGGGGAGACAGGATAGGAGTGGCCTCGGGCAGGAAGGGACAGAGCTGGGAGGAGTCTCAGAACAGGAATAACCTCAGGGCCAGCAGGGGATACGAGCCAGGAGGGGCCTAAGAGTGGGGAGAGGCCTCAGAAATAGCAGGAGGGTCACAGGCAGGAAGGGACACATCCAAGAGGGGCCTGAGAGTTAAGAGGGGACACAAATCAGAAGGGGCCTCAGAGCCTGAAGGGGACACAAAGCCAAGAGTGGCCACATGACCATGAGGTGACACAGAGCCAGGGAAGGTGACTGAGAGCCTAGAGGGCCCTCAGAGGGAGGAGGGCCCACAGAGCCAGGTGGGAATATAGTTCCATTGGGGCACAGGTCCTTTAGGGCAGCAGTCCCCAACCTTTTGTGCACCAGGGGCCAGTTTCACGGAAGACAATTTTTCCATGGACCAGGTGTGTGTTGGGGGGCATCTAACAGGCATAACGGATGCGGTGATGGGAGCAATGGGGAGCAGCTGTAAATACAGGGGAACTTGACCTGCTGCTCACCCCCTGCTGTGTGGCCTGGTCCCTAACGTTTAAGTAATAAATCTATATAACAAAACATATGTACATTAAAAAAACTGTATGTAAAGATTCGCTTTACTTCTGAAGGGATAAAAGTAGGCAGAATACTCCAATCCACAAAATAATTTTAAAATAAATTCATGGAAATTAAGAAATTACTTCTATCTGTGCAAGATTCATATTACTGCTCTTCCCAGGATTATATCCTTAATAAACTTTTACTAGAACTTTCAAATCGTACATGCTAATTGCCCAGAAATAACAAATTTTATCACATTGTGTACATATTTTAAGCTAACACAAGACGACAGTGTGTTTGTGTATATGTATAATAATCAAAATGACTTTTATTCTTACTTGATATACCTAAATACTCTTCACATGTCAGCACACATACGTATCTATGCCACCTTTTATGATCACATATTATTCCATCTATGGACACAATCAAATTGATTTACAAAATCCATCATATGCATTCCTCTTAAGACCTTATTATTTTAACTTCTGAGAAAAACAAATTGTATGATCTCTATTTCTTGAGGATATTTTAGTATAATGGAACTGATGGGTAAAGGGCATATACAATTTTTAAATGTGTAGTTACAGTTGCCTCGTTAGTGCAGTAGGCAGGCAGCGTGTCAGTCTCATTTGTATGTAGTTACCACCAAGTTGTCTATTTGAAAAGAAATCAGCAACATAAACTGTAAGTACCAGTATAAGTATTTTCCATGTTTAATATTAGTATTTAATATCTTCATTCTTACAAACTTTCTGGATACATTAATGGTATCTCATTTCTCTTTTAACTCAAAATCCTTCTCTTAGCAGAGACACTTAATACTTTTTCCTATGTGTGGGGGGCACTTGTAGATCTGCAAAAAAAGTACTTTGCCAATTTGAAATTAGAGGTCAGCTTTTTCTTGTTTGATTTGTCACCATCAAGTTCTAAATTCTTTCATATATTTGGGTGTTCCCAGATTTTCTATTCTGTTCCATTCATTTATCTGTCTCTTCAACTGTTAATAAATGATTTAATTTGTGAAAATTAATAGCACATTTCGATATCTACAAGTGCAAGTCTTATTCACTCCATCACAAAATTTTTCTTCATGTCATCACAATAGTAAAAGACAGACACCATGTGTAACTCAAAAATTTGGAAACCTTATTACTTTTATTTAGCTCCTGTAAAATTTATTAAGAGCTCATATTTTCAGAAAAATGAGTCTTCCTATTGAAGACTATGGTAGCATCTAACCACTTCAAAGTCTCCTTCTAAGTTCCTTGAGTAAAGGACACATTTACATAGTTTTATATTGACGTAAAATGGATATTGAACTTCTTGCTAAGATGTTTTAGCACAGAATTTGATACAGTGTGTGAACTGTTCCTCTCGTTATGTACCTTTCTATAAGGTGTATAACATAATGATTTAAAATGTGTACATTAACAATAAAACACCGTATATACTTGTGTTAGTTAAGTAGCTAAAATTGGCAAGAAAGTGTCCTAGAAGGGGAATCATGAGTGAACGGGGAAGCAGCTGAAGTTTTGTTTTTGTGCTGCTGCCCATGAAGATGGCCTTGGTGCTGGACCCCTCCCAGGTTTCCACATCCCAGGTGCTGCGGGGCCCACAGGGAGGACAGCCGGGCGCCCTCACTGACAGGACTCTGGGCTCCCGCCAGTCTGGGAAGGGCGTTTCCCCCACACCCGCCAACTGCACCCAGGCCCGGAATGGCCGCTCCCATTACCTCTTCTTTCTATCTCTGGCATCCAAGACCTTTTTCTTCAGCGAAAGGATCCTCTTCACTTTTGCTATGTCACCAGCGCTGGCAGCTTGGTGAATTTTGCCGAGATCTTTTTTCCAGATGTGGTACCATGGCTGTAGGAAGGCGCTGTCACCTGCCTCGCCTTCCAGGCCCACTCTGGTCTTGTCAGGGCTGCTGAAGGGGTCCAATGCAATGAAGACAACTCGATCTGACCACGACCTCCAACAAGGGAAATCCCAGTTTCCAACTTCTGACAGGAGCAAATCGCCAGGCAGCACCAAACACAGCCAAGCAAGGACAAGCACCGCCAGAGCCGTTAAAGCAAGTGTGCATGCACGCATCAGAGAGCCGTCACTGCACATGAGCACAACCGCCAGCAGGAAACCGTTCCCCCAGTGACACACTCTAGAGCACACGGACTCCGGGCTGTTCTGGCTCTGTTGTCCACATGTCCTGCATGTGTGGCTGCAACTCAGGCCCCTACGTGGGCTGGCAGAGCTCACCCTGGGCTGCATCAGGGTTGCCGAGCATGGCACCCGCTGGGCCTATGGGTTACCAGCCAACTGAACTCTCTGCTGACCATGGCTATAAAATTATAGACTCTAAATAAAGCTATTTTTCCAAATCTATTAGAAAATGTGTTTTTCTTTTGAATACCTAAAGTTGGTGCAATTACTTTTCAAATATGAGTGGTTTGAAAAGAGGCTGTCCATGGAGAGCTAGAATAAAATACGATCCTCCAAGATTTGGAAAAATAGAGAGATTTCCCATTCTTGGGTGATAGCATTTGGGCTGGGGCTGGTTAAAGTCCCTGACCTGGTGTTTGCTATATAGGAAGGATCACAGGGAACTGGCATGGGTAGACTCCTGTAGCCTTTTGGTCTCTCTCTGCTGACTGTGGCTATAAAATTATAGACTCTAAATAAGATACGCACATCTCATTGATACATTGAAGCTGAAAAAAAAAAAAAAATCAGTCAAGACCCAAAGATTACCTGGCCACAAAATATTATCTGAAAGCCAGCTTAGGCTCTTATTTCTGGAACTTTTTTCTTCCCCTTTTACAATTTCTCCTCTTAATCATTCCCTTAGCTAAACTCTTTTTATAAAATCCTTAGCTATTCTGGCAGACTGCTTATTAAAAAAGGAAACCCTCTTGAAAACCAGCAGATTTTTTTAAAGAAATATTTTGCCATTCAGACCTTTTTTAAAAGTAAAACATAAAATTCCTATAAAGACACCTTCCCTATAGTAAAAGAAATGGTGACATTATTATCTTCAAGGATGAAGAATTGAGTCCAAGAAACTGTCAGAACTTGTCAGAAGAACTCTTGTTTTCAGCCTTCTCACATATTTCAGTCATATTTTCACAGTTAAGTGTTCTTTGTACAATCCAGTATATTGATAACTGAGTCAAACTGCTTTACCCAAAATTTGGTTGACAGCCTTTATAAGATGGCCTACTTAAAAAAATCTTAACCTTATCTCATTTTGTCAGAAAAATGATTTAGATCCAACTGGTTTTTATAAACTGGCGAGTTTATATGTTTTACTATCTCATGACTGAAATTCTAAAATGAAAACTTTAAGACCTTTATGTGTGTATATATATATATACACATTATATATATATATATATTTAGGTATATTGATGCATATACACATGCACTATGTCCTATGTAATGCCTACATAATAAAATCTGGTATAGTCAGCAAAATTGGTTTAAATAAATGAGCACTCAAAATATTTAGTAATTAAATCAAATTTTCAGTTCACATGACAAGAAAAGTTTTATAAAATTAGAAATGTCTTCAAAGTTGTCAACATACTTTCTTTTTTTAGCAAAAATTATTTTTTATTATAATAGTGAAATTATTTTACTGTATTTCACCACTACATAGTAATGGAAAATTGGAAACATTTTAAATGTTCAACAATTGAGAAGATTATTGTAGTTGTATAAACTAGAATATTACACATCAGTTAAAATAACCAACTTGAGCTATATAGATCAACATGGATAAATCCCAAAACCATAGAATAGCAAGTTTCAGAAGAGCATACATGTTACCATTGATATAAAAACAAACAAACCAAAAATACACATTTACAGATACAAACATACGAAGTAACAATGTAAATAAGTAGAGAATATCAGCAAACACAGATGAGAGTGGCTGTCCACAGTGGGAGAACTGTTGTCTAGGGGATGATTTTACATAGATACATGAGGACATTGAGTTTTGTAATCTTTTACTTGTTAACAGGGGAGTAGGTGGTCATGTTATTCTCTGTTCTTTTCTGTTCATGTGAAATCCTGTAAAAAATTACCAAGCTTCCTATACTCTAAGAGGGTTGGCTGTATCTCATGTCCCCTGCATGTCCCCTGCCCCCACAGTGGCATCACCCCTTCAACATACTTTCTTGCCTGGGTTTACCAGCTTACTGGTGAAGGTTTTTGCATCCATGTAACTTTCTGTACTGCTTTCAAAGTCTTTTGATTATCACTTTGGTTAAATCAATGGCTACTATTTTACAGTGTTCTCTGATTTTGATTTGGTCAAATGTTTTGAGCCCTTTAACATCTTTGACAAACCTCCCCTAAATTGAATTCTAACTTAAGCATCTTTAACCTTGAATTAATTATGAAAATTTCCAGTTGGGTCCCTGGAAAGATTCAAAATATATATCTCCCATCTTAATAGGATATTAAATGATTAGAAAAGATGCCTGCTATTATAATTTCTTCTCAAGATTATACTGACGATCCTGGCAGGATCTGTGAAGTAAGATAAATATTTGAAAGAATAAAAAATATTGTCATTATTCACAGATGCTATGATTGCTTATGTTAAATATCTAAAGGAGATTTTAGTTAAGTATTAGAAACAATAAAATTAATAAGGTGGCTGGATACATATCAAAATGTAAAATTAATTGAACATTCATAAACAAGTAGGGATCAATTGTATGAAATAATTTTTAACAGGTACTATTTAGAAAATACTTCATGAAAATATGAAGTATTTAGGGGTTAATATAATAAAGGATGTATAAATCCTTTATGAAAAAATTATAAAATATATTGAAAAACATTTTTAAACAAATATGCAGAGATATAAAATATTCTTAAATGAAACATTCAGTAGAGCACATATTCTTTAATGAAACATTCAGTAGAGCAAAGATACAAATTCTTACCAAAGTGATCATATATTTAATGTAATTGTAGGCAAAATCTCAATGGGGTTTTTCTGGCACAGAACTTGAGAAGATGATCCTAAAAATATATAAAAGAATAAAAAATAAAAATAGTCAAAACACTCCTGAAGATAGACGAAGGTACAGGGATTTTCCCTACTGAGATGGGTGTATACATACATAATGAGTGCGATGCGCACTGTCTGGGGGATGGACACGCTTGAAGCTCTGACTTGGGGGAGGGAGGCAAAGGGCAATATACATAACCTAAACTTTTGTATCCCCATAATATGCTGAAATAAAAAAACACTTTATACTCATTGAGATAACATACTGTTCATTGTGTGATAGATAAATGGTCCTGTGGAACATAACACAGAGCTCAAAACCAACTTTTACCTGCCTGGAAATTTGATTCATAAATGAGCAGTTAAGTCAAGGTCAGACTAGCATATACAGTAGTAACAGATTCTCCTTCACATTTCTCACAACACAAATCCAGTGTGAGTTGGCTGGGGTGGGTGGGGGTGGGATGCGTAATCTGCTCCCCAGAATCACTCAGGGATCCAGGCAAAAAGCAGCTTAATGATCTTGTAGCTGTACGTTTGGGAGCCTTGTGGTCGTTTTGGTCATTATGGCCAGAGTAGCAAGAACGAGAGGATCATGTGCCAGCTCATAAGTCCTTTGACTTAAAAGTGACCGCTCAGAGACCTTGTCCCATAAATTAAAAGCATGGTTCCACCTATCCAAAAAGGAACTAGGAAATGTGGAGAACTGTATGGAGATTCCATGAGTAACAAATATTACTGTTAGTGAGGATTGAAGATCATGGGGAAATCGATAGACTCTTTAATAGATTTAAAAAATAACAGTCTTATGGAGAAATGGTCAGGTGACATAAAGCTTTTCACAGAAGAGAAAATACACTGTCTCAAAGTATATGACATGATGCTAAAATTCATTTGTATTAATAGAAATTAAAATTGAAACCAAAATAAGGCACCCTTGTACACCATCTTTTTGATAAGGTTTAAAATGTGTGAAAATGATCAGGATGTGGAGGAACTTGAACATTCATCTAATGTTGGTTGGGGTGTAATAGTAAAGTAACTTTGGAAATCAGGTTACCATCGAGTAAGGTATTGAACCTATGCATTTCTGTAACACTAGAATTTATTTCAACAGACCATGAGTACAGTACTCATTCAACAGAATATGTGTATAAGAATGTTCATACAACATGACTCATAATAGCCCCAAACTGAAAACAACCTAATTTTGGTAAAAGAAGACTGAATCAATAAATGGTAATATAGTCATACAATAAAATAAAGTTCAGCAGTGAAAATGAATAAATGCCAGCTAAATGTCTCAACATAGATGAAGCTCAAGAACATCAAGTTTTTGTTTTTTTGAGACAGAGTTTCACTCTGTTGCCTGGGCTAGAGTGCCCTGGCATCTGCCTAGCTCACAGCAACCTCAAACTCCAGGGCTCAAGCAATCCTTCTGCCTCAGCCTCCCAAGTAGCTGGGACTACAAGCATGTGCCACCATTCCCAGCTAATTTTTTTCTATATATTTTTAGTTTTCCAGCAAATTTCTTTCTATTTTTTTTTTTTTTAATTTAAGTAGAGATGCGGTCTCGCTCTTGCTCAGGCTGGTCTCGAACTCCTGAGCTCAAACGATCCTCCTGCCTTGGCCTTACAGAGTGCTAGGATTACAAGTGTAAGCCACTGCGCCTGGCCCAGTGAATGTCATTTTAAAAATTCAAATATTAGCTTGATTTAACTATTTAAAAAGTACTATCCAATTTCCCATCAACAGGCAAACTTTGCAGTAGTTGAGATAAAAATGCTGTAGGTAACATAGGAATTAGAGATGTACTTTTATGTAAGAAAATGACAATTAGTAAGACTTTAATAGGTTGTGAAATATATGTTTTACAATGTTGATAATGAAAAATAACACCCTATTAACACCCACTTTATCAGTGCCTCCAATGCATTATTTTTTAGGATAATCAAATGAAGTTGTCAAATAGAATGAGTATACTCTTTTTTGTGCACCTGTGACATTAATCAATTTTTCTCCCCAGGTGGCATGTTAATTCCATCCAGGCTGCTCCCCAACAGATTAAAGTATTAAAAAAAATACTTGATTCCTGTGGGGGAAGAACTGTTGAATTGATCCTCAAATTTGGAGCCCAGCCCTCAGAGACTCTCTTCCCCACACCCAAGCCCCCAGGCTGTGCCTCCCCAAAGCTGAGCGCACACCTGGGGGCTCAGTTTCTCCTGGTTCCTATTCCTCACAGCTATGGTCTAGCTGATTTACTGTCACCCTCCGAACTCATGGACGTGGCCGGGAAAGTGCCTCAAAGGGAGGGGGGGGCAAATGCTGGTGGCAGAATCAGGACAGTAGACAGCTGCAAGTCTCCGACCCCTCCCTACCCTGTGTTTTTGTGAAGCCTGTCTGCTTGGCTCCTGGGGCCCAGTCATCCCAGCATCCTGGGAATGAGCCTCAATTATGAGCCACCTGAAAACTTGGGACATCTTGCTCCGCTGGACCAGTGGAGGCGGCTAGGTGAGAGGGAACGGCTCGAAGGACATCAGGGGTGAAGCTAGTTGGTGACCCTGGCACAGGGACAGAGAGAGGAGGACTTGCCTCCATGAAATAACAGGTGGGTGGGGTCAGGAGTGGGGGAGTGTGAGGTCACAGGGGTGACATTGTGACGCACCTGGAGCGGAGTTGGGGATTGGCCGGGCAGGCAAAGTGTAGTGATGAAAAGCTGGTTGCCGAGCTTGAGTGCAGCAGAGCCCGCATGGACTTGAAGGGCTGAACTTGGGCTCCAGCACCCGCCCTTTGGCTGTGACCACCTTCCTGTGGTCATGTCTCAAGGTCACCCTCTTGCCTGCCTCTTCCAGTGAGTCTCATCTATTCTACAGCTTCCTCCCCTCTGCTTCCTAATCCTCCATGACTTCTCAGTTTCTGGCTGCCACAGTCCTCCACTTTGCCACTTTGGTTTCCAGAAATTTCGTCCGGAGCCAGCCCTGCTTTCCAGAGTCTTCAGCTTACCTGCTCATTGTCCCCTGTGTGTCCTGTTTGCCTGGAAGTCCAGATGACCGCAATGGAGACGGCCACTTGAGTTTTCTGGATCGCTGTGCCTGTGAGAGATGCGTCGTACATGCGCGGACAGAGAGAGCTTCATAGCAAGGTCGGTTTTCTTAGTGAGAAAGCCCACGCAGTTCCCACTGTAGCCTGGGCTGCACAAAGAGAATTCAGGTGGTGGGAATGAAAGTGGCCACCTGAGAGAGGTCCTTAGAAAATAAACCATCAGAGAACTCAGCTTTGTTCCTCACAATGAAATTGGAAAGTTTTCTGCTATCTCTCAATGATGTCCCGACTTGTGAGGTCTTCCTCTTCTGGAAATGGAGGGGTTGGGCTTATATCTGAGGTAAGTCCTACATCTAGTCCTAGTGAGTCATCAAAAGGGCTCAGTAACTTAATGACCTCAGAGCTGGGCCCTCTTTTGGCCACATCTATAAGTCCAAGCAGCCTGAATTCTTCTGGATGGAGGAGTGATGTTTTTCACATTGATGCTTCTGACATCAAGTTTTTCCTGAAAATGCCAAGAATGATCTCACTCGCTAGGAGATTCCCACCCCTCATGTAGCCCATTTATTTATTTATATGTTTATTTAATGGTAAAATTTTGTTCATTTTTGTTTTATTTTGATAGAATAGGGTACAAGTTGAATTCTGTTACATGTATATGTGATATAGTGAAGTCTGGGCTTTTGTACCCATCACCTGAATAGTGTGCATTGTACCCCATAAATAATTTTCATCCCTCACCCCCTCCCGCCTCCCTACTTTTAAGTCTCCATTATACCATTCTGTGTGCCCTGGTGTAGCCATAGTTTACACTTATAAGAACATACGGCATTTATTTTTCTGTTTCTGCTTAAATTTATGGTCAGATGATTTTTAAGGTTATAAATGAGCTTAATAACTCTGTAGGATACAAGATCAAACTACAAAAATCAATTGTTTCTATATACTAGCAATAAACAAAATGAAATAAAAATTTCTTTCAAAATAGTATGAAGAAGAATAAAATAGGAATAAATTTAGCAAAAAATTTGTAAACCTGTACACTGAAAATTATAAAACATCACGGAGAGAAATTTAGAAGATAGGAATAAGTGGAAAGACATTTTGTATTCATTGATTAGAGATTCAGTATTGTCAAGATCACAATTCTACCCAAATTAAACTCTAAATTCAAAGCAAGTCCTATAAATATCCCAGTAGACATTTTTATTGGAATAGACAAGTTGATTTGAAAATTTATATGGAAATGAAAAGGACTTAAAATAATGAAGACACATTTTTTACATAAAAGAATGAAGTTGAAGGACTTATGTACCTGTTTTCAAAACTTACTATAAATCTCCAGTAATCAAGACATCATGGTGTTGACACAAGATCAGGTATATAGATCAATGAAAATTATTTGAGAGTCCTTAAAAAATGTTTAAATTTATGGTCAGATGATTTTTGACAAAGTTATACAGTCTTTTAACAAATAGTGCTGAAACAATTGAATACCCATAAGCCGAAAAAAGCATTATTACTTCACACAGCACATAAAAACTAACTGAAAGTGGATCATAAATCCAAATGTAAGAGCCAGCACTTTAAAATTGCAATAAGAAATAGGGAAAAAATGCATTACCTTGTGTTGTGGAAAATGTTCATACAGACAACATTAAAAGCATAGTCCATAAAAGAAAACATTAAAATGGATTTTTATAGAAATTACAAAGTTTTTCACTTCTAAAGACACCATTAAGAAAACTAAAATACAAGCCACACACTGGACGATGAAATCACAAATAATATATCTGATGATAGACTTGAATCCAGAATATATAAAGAACATGTAAACCTCAACAATAAGAATAAAACTAAAAAATGTTCAAAAGACTTGCACAGACATTTCACCAAAGAAGATATAAGAATGGCTAATGGGCCTATGAATGATGAGCACATTGTGATAATACTCAACATTATTGACCATTAGAGAAGTTCAGATTAAAACCATAATGATATACTATTACATACCCACTAAAATGACTGCAGTAACCCAGAAAATAACAAGTGTTGATGAGAATGCAGAGAAACTGGAATCCCCACATGTTGTAGGTGGGAGTGTAAAAAGGTACAGCTACCTTGGAAATCAGTTTGGCAATTTCTTAGACTTACCACACAACCTGGTAAGTCTACTTCTGGGAATCTCTTTAAAAGAAATGAAAACACGTTCATACAGAGACACATACGTGGATGTTTCTAGCAGTGTTGTTCATAATGGCTCAAACTGGAAGCAATCCAAATATGCATCAATTGGCAGATGATTAAAGAAATGTGGTATATACATACTATGGAATACTATTCAGTAATTAAAAGCACACTACTAAGTACTAAAATCTGGATGAAACTTAAACATGCTGAGTGAAAGGAGCCAGACCAAAAACGTCTGCATATTGTGTGATTCCATTTACATACAATGTCTAGGAAAGTAAGTTTATAGAGACAAAGTAGGTCAGCATTTTTCTAAGGTGGGGAGTGGGAGACGGGATTAACTGCAAATGATTGTGAAGGAACTTTTTGCAGGTGATGGAAATGTTCTAAAACTGGATTGTGGTGATGTTTCCATAAGTACAAATTTATCAAAACAATTTGAGTTTACATTTCCAGTGGGCAAATTTTAGGGTATGCTAATCATACATCAATTAAGCTATAAACGTAAAAAGGAAGAAGAAAAAAGTTATTAAGTGGTGTTTCTTTTGGTAGACGCTTAAAAGCTTATTTACATAGTAAGCTTCTGTTACGATAGTTAGGAGCTAAGAAGTAATGGCTTTGGTTTCAACATCAAAAAAGTTTAGTGTATGGTATGGTTTCATGTTAAAAAATCAGCTTACAATGGAAACATATGTTAGGAACAATATTTTTGTTTGTTTAATAAGAGGGTAAAATTTCTTGTGACTTAAATTTTATAAATTTCCTATATTGGATTTATAAGTAAATTACCACTGATCTCATCACTGCTTAAAACACAAAATTATACGTACCAACTTATATTGAACTAAATGAAATGATAATGGATGCCATTCTAAACGTTTTAATTTCATAATATTTTTACAAGCTACAAATCATAAGGATTTAATGTATTAGATAAATTACAATTTCCCTATCCTTATCTACCTTTAAGATCTTAGATAAATCATTCAGTTAATTAATAAGTTTTGAAAGCCTGGAAAGTTTCTTAGTAAAAAACAGACACAAAACACTTATAAATAATGATAATATCTATTCTTGTTATTTTTGAATGGCAATGGCTTAAGGACAAAATATATATCCTCCAGTTGCCCTCAGAGGAGATATATATATATATATATATATATATATGCATGCACATACAGTATGTTCAAAATTATACAACACAAATAAATATGTATGTGTGTGTATATGTATGTGAATATGTGTATATTCATCTATTTCAATTGTTAATCAATTGTTAATATGTGTTGATGGAGAAAAAACAGTAAAACAATTCATGTTTTTTTTATTCTCTAGTTCTTTTTTTCTGTCTGGAAAAGGTTATTTTAATTAAAGATGATATTTAATATAAATATTATATAATTTCATTTATAATATATAAATTATATTTTATGATATATAACATTTATATTTAATATGAAGACACTTAATTTAAATAATTATATAAGATACGATAATTAGAGACATGAAAATATGTATACAAGAAACTAGATATGATTTCCTTCTTATTTAAGAAATTAATAGTTTATCCACAGGACAAATTTAATATGATATATATGTATTATTTAATATACTGATTAGTTAATTATTTGTTAAAACCATAGGGAATTTTTATTATTACCAATTTTTATATTTATATATCTGTGTATGTCTAAACCTATAAGTCCTTTCCTTTAAATTATTATATAAATACTTATAAAGCAGAAACAAAATGAGTGACATTTTTATTTAAAATGACTGGGCTATTTTATGCTTATGTGGAAGTTTCTTCTTGTAATTCTGTTAAATTTTGGTTATTGTTTTTTACACTCCTAAATCAGTTTTTAAAAAGAAGTCTTGTTTGCTTTTCATAATTTATTTTCAATTACAATTGTTACAGTGTTTTTAAAATGTATGAAATTATTTCTGACATTAGTTATGATTTATATCATGTCTTCTGTAACTACTATTTTTTGTTTTAGCTTTCCAAAATTCAAAACAGTAATTTTGTTCTACAAAACAAAGGAAAATAGGAATAATTAGGTTTGTTAAAACTCTTTAGGTTTTAAATAATTCAAAACTGTTATGAGAGCCATTGTCCTTCAACCTTGGTATTTAAAAACAACAAAAAAGTAAGTTTTACTTCCCTCTGTGCAAAAATTAAAGTGCTCCAAACCTGGCAAATCCAAAAGAGAGTTGATATTAGGTTAATTATATATTAGTAAAACATATTAATAGAAGTATGTTTTAATAACTGTGTACTTTTCAAGTTAAAAGAAGCATGCTGCTATTTAAACATAAATACTGAAATATAAACTATCAGATTTTTCTCTAGGATTCTAGGCTCACAAATCCTTTTTCATGTTTTGTTCATGAAAACTCTGACCAAGTGCTGACTCAAGTATGTGGGAATCATTAGAGACCTACTGCTTATTTCAGTATTTTGTTAGATCTAGTGGCCAAGCCATATCCACCTTGTTTGGGATCTATAACAGCAATAGAAAAATGTATGAAAACTTCCATTGATTTAGTTCCAGAGTTTCTACTACACTTACTGGTTCCTATCCTCCACAGACTCTTTTACTGGCAGTCACCTGGCATCCTGTGAAATATTACTGCTTTCGTCTTCAAAGGTCTCTATTCATTGCTGCTTCACTCTGAATCCAGCCACCCTTCATTCATCACCTAAAGAAAGAACCCAACAATAACTTGCCAGCATTTTGGGAACTATTCACAATAATTTAAACCTTATAGACAAAACAACCTTGATTTTAATGTGGTTTTATGTAGTTAATAATTTAAAAAAACTAAAAATTATGAAGCTGAGTATGCTATAAGAAACTTAAATCAGGCCTTGAAATATAAGCTTCTCACAGAAATAAAATAATTCCAGATGGTTGCATTAATTGCCATCATTCAGATATATCAATTGCCAAAAGATAAAGAAAGAAATATTTATTGTTGTGGTAGGTATGATTTTAGGTTAGTTCACGACTATGAAATGCTTTAGAAACAAAAAGATGTCCTATTATAAGATGGTGAATTAAAAGCCCTAGTATTTCTATAGGCCATGCTCCCTAGACAAGCAGCTGATTAGCAAATCACAGAAATGGTAGAGGTCATTGATTTACATCCAGAAACCTGACTTTAGGCTGGGCGCGGTGGCTCACGCCTGTAATCCTAGCTCTGGGAGGCCGAGGCGGGTGGATCGCTCGAGGTCAGGAGTTCGAGACCAGCCTGAGCAAGAGTGAGACCCCGTCTCTACTAAAAATAGAAAGGAATTATCTGGCCAACTAAAAATATATATACAAAAAAATTAGCCGGGCATGGTGGCTCATGCCTGTAGTCCCAGCTACTCGGGAGGCTGAGGCAGTAGGATTGCTTAAGCCCAGGAGTTTGAGGTTGCTGTGAGCTAGGCTGATGCCACGGCACTCACTCTAGCCCGGGTAACAAAGTGAGACTCTGTCTCAAAAAAAAAAAAAAAAAAAAAAAAAACAGAAACCTGACTTTAGCTTGGTCAAAAGGAGACACTAAGAAGAGAGAAGCAACCTCTAATATTTGGAAACTCACCTAGCACTGTTAAGATTTGGTGTTGCTAGGAGTAGACCAGGTATTCATAGCAAGGTGATAATATTTTTCTGCTTAATGTAAATAATTCCGCAGAGCACTAGCTTCAGAAGAGGCCGCACAGTGATTGTGGTGGATCAAGAGAAAAAGAACAACTCTCTACAGTCAGGTTTGTATGAACTAAAATAAAATCTTAATCCCCCCAGCTGTGATGGAATGGACGTCCTCTTGGCAAAGGGCACTGCAGAAATAACCTAAGGCTCAGATACTGGCTATGAAACGGTAGGTGCACCTTTATCCTTTTGGAGACATCATACTTTATGACAGTGAGACAACAAATCATGAACAGACCTAAGGCTATAGAAGGAAAATAGCCTAAAACAAACCTATACGCCTTCAATTTACATAAGAGACCTCTTGAGTTTCAGTAAACATCCAATGGCTTATCTCTCATTAACAGATTTCTTTTTATTTTTATTTTTTTATATTTTTTATACTTTAAGACAGAGTCCCACTCTGTTGCCCAGGCTAGAGTGCCATGGCGTCAGCCTAGCTCACAGCAACCTCAAACTCCTGGGTTCAAGCAATCCTCCTGCCTTAGCTTCCCGAGTAGCTAGGACTACAGGCATGCGCCACCATGCCCGGCTAATTTTTCTATATATATTTTTAGCTGTCCAGATAATTTCTTTCTATTTTTAGTAGAGATGGGGTCTCACTCTTGCTCAGGCTGGTCTTGAACTCCTGAGCTCAAACAATCCACCCACCTTTGGCCTCCCAGAGTGCTAGGATTACAGGCGTGAGCCACCGCATCTGGGCAACAGATTTCTTAAGTTAAGAAATTCCAAGACTTAAGACAAAGCTTCATACTTTAACCAGTTACAAGTCAAAGAAACTGTAAGTGCACATATAACATATAAGAACACACTTTAAGATGTCCTGCCATTTCAGGGAAAACAATACACGCCCTCCACATACTGACTTAGGGAGTTATTTGTAGTTCCTACCTGCATGAACCTATACAACCAAACTGCACCGCAGTAGTGTGGGCACATATTCTCAGGACCTCCTGAGGCCATGTGCTCCAGGTGAGCCAGTCATGCATGTTCAGATCAGAATAAACCTCTTTAATTATTTTAAAGAGTTTGGGTTCTTTTCTTTTCACAAGATGGTGCTCACACCTGAGGTTCAAAGAAGACTCAGGATTCCTTGAAGGAGGAGCCCAAAATCAGCAACAGGTAGCAGCACAGCATCCAAAGCCACCCACCTCCAAGCTTTCCCTTGGGCTGAACTGGTAAGTCCTCCTGTGTCCCCAGACCTCACAATCTTGGTTGATGGTCCTGGTATATTCTGAGCCGTGGATACTTTTTCTAGGAAGCTGTTTTGATGGATCCTAATTTTGACTTGGAGGTGCACTCTAAAGGGTCTTCTCCATTCATTGCCTCTTCCTCACCAAATTTCTCTGAATTGGCCTTTCTGGGCCTTTGTTAAATGAAGGAGGAAACTGAACTGTCCCATTTGTAGACAAATAAGAGTCTCAGTTGCTCAGCTCCGAAGAGAAAGGGCATTTTCCTCCTCCCAGCCAAAGGGAAACCTGGGTGACTGCAGGTGCAAGTGGGAGTGCTTGGGGTGACTGCCCCCGGTCGGACATGTCCCTGCAGGGAATCCCCAACAAAATTAATTAAAAGAAGGATCAGCCAGGAAATGCACATAAGAGCTGATCACTTGGCATTTTGAGTCTTCTCAGAGGAGTTAGAGCCCTGGAGAGAGAACCTGAGACACGGGTGAGAGGCGGGAACCAACTCAGTGGTGAAACCCTGTGTGATCCTGCCCACAATCAGCACACTCTGATCCACTACACTGACCCCTAGACCGCTGTTCGGTTGCTTCCTGTAAAGAAAAATGGGAAGCCAATCCTCTACAAGTGAGAAAAGGCAAGGAGAATGATCCTATCTGGGCACCCCGGTCGCATTCCGGCAACTCTACTCACAAGTGTGTGTGTAAATGGCAAGATTCAAAGGCGTGCCAGGTACGCTAGGACTGCAGCTGGTTAGGGCCAATTCTTGTGCACATGTTTTAACTGAAGGGCAAATTGCATCCATGAAAATTCAGAGCTCAAGTGCTCGACCTGCCTCTATGAATTTAAAATGTCCAGTCTTTCAAGCTCTCTGTCTCTGTTGTCTGTTCTGTCAACTCTCAACCTGCTAAGTTTTCCTGTTGCTCTTGAGGTGGACTCAAAGTTTATGCTATTTGTCATTCAAAGCTACTTGGAGATCTTACAGCCAGTTCAAGCTAAAACACAAAGATTGAGCACTCTTTTTCCTCTAAGGAAAAGAAAGAAAAAAAGGATAAAAGGGTCTTTTTAAAATCAGACTGCCACCAAACTCTTTTATCCAACACTTTGGTCCATAGGCTTAATTAGCTTAACTCTCAGGGCCATGAAAATTCAAACATATGAAAGAGACCAGTTTTGTCAGAGGTAATTCTGGTCCAGTGATGTTTTGTAAACCGGGGAGTTTCTATCAGAACCTCATGGCTAGAATTGTGAGGTTAAAGGTAATGGAACATTGTGTGTGTGTGTACGTGTGTGTATGTTTATATGTGTGCATGTGTTTAGATTTATTTGTGGATATCCATGTAGTATGTGTTGTGTTTACATGATGCCAGACTGGTTTATACATAAGGCAGCACTCCTAACTTACTTAAAAAGAAGCAAGATTACTCTGTATTTCCTATGAATTTAGTAAACTTTGGTAAATGAATTGGCTTATTTAAACAGGGTAAGTATGAATGGTGAAGTGAAAGTGAAAATTTTTTCAAATTGTGAGCATACATTTTTATGTATGCTCCTGGACAGTTTGATGTGTTTAAAGTGTCAGTTTTTAGCACAAAAATCTTACAACTCTAAACCCATCCTAAAGCAAAATGGTCTGTGTTTGTATCATTTCTGATAAGTTAGGGATATTTAATGTTAGTCTCACAATAACAGCAAAATCTCCTGCCTTATGAACAAAACTGCCCATGTGTTTAATGTTCTTAAGTATCTAAAAAGGGAGACAGGCTGAACTAAAATAAATGGTCAAAAAATTAACATAATGGAAACATGAAGCACATAGGAGCACAGAAAGACATACTTATGGTCAAAAGCTTATGAAGTTATTATGGTTTTGGCCATTGAATCCTAGATACGATGTATTTTCTTCCCCTGATTTCAATGTCTGTGCAAAGGTACACATAAAATGTGTTTCTAACTCCCTCTTTCTATCATTTGATATGAACGTTACCATTAGGGATTTGAACCTGTGGTTACAAGGGCTTAAACTGGCAGCTTCAGTTTTCCCTTTGGTCTTATCCACTGTTCATTTGTCCAACTCTTACTACCTAGGACGTTATGTGTCCACTGCACAGACACAGCACAGTTTCTGCTTAGGAGAACAAATCCCTAAGCTGTTAAATTTTATATAATACTTTATTTTAGGGTAAACACAATGGTTATTACAATACAAAGAGAATCTCCAAACAGTATCCTTAAACCCACCGGTAACCTGTAATACCCCCCTTTGACATGTCATGCCTTTTGGGGCAAAACCAATGTATACCTTCTGTGTACTGAATTATGGGCAAACCCTGCCCTTCTGAAAGGTATAAAGCCAAGATGTAACCCAATCAGAGTGAGAGCACTCGCTGAAAACCTCTTGCCTGTGATTTTCTGGTCCATGGTCACACATACTCAGCTCAGGATAAACCTCTTTCATTTACTTTTCAGAGTTTGGGTTCCTGTCTGTTCACAAGATGATGTCAACCTGTGTGGCACCCAGAAGACTCACCAACCCCTGAGAGAGTAGCCAACCATGAGTGCCAGGTAAAGGCATGGCCCCCTCGGGTGCTCACACTGCTTCAAGATTTCACTTGGTCTGAACAGGTTAGTTCTCTTGAGACTGCACGGCCCTCACGATCTTGGTTGATGGTCATGGATTTTTCTGATCTGTCAATACTTTTACTGGGAAGTAGTTTTGAGGGGTCCTAATTTTGACATGGTGATGAACTCAAAAAGGTCTTCTCCATTCATGGCCTCTTCCTCCCCAAATTTCTCTGAATTGGCTTTTCTGGGCCGTTATAAAAGGAAAGAGGAAACTGAACTGTCCCGTTTGTAGACAAATGAGAGACTGAGTTGCTGAGCTCCAAAGAGAAAGGGCATTTTCCTCCTCCCGGCCAAAGGCACGCCTGGGTGACTGTGGGTACAAGTGGGAGTGCTTGGGGGGACTGCCCCTGGCGTGACGTGTCCCTGCAGGGAATCCCCAACAAAATTATTTAAAAGAAGGTTCATCCAGGAAACGCACATGAGAGCTGATCACTCGGCATTTTGAGCCCTCTCGGTGGTGTTAGACCCCTGGAGACAGAACCTCAGACACAGGTGAGAGGCGGGAACCGACTCAGTGGTGAAACCCTGTGTGGACCACCCACAATATCCATCTGTGTCATAAAGAAACTCACAGCAAATTGTTAGGGTACAATCCATGTTAGTCATGTGTTCAAGAATTCACAGATATTTCTGTATTGCATTCCTTTCTTTCTTATTCTTGTCTGGTTTTTATGGAGAAATAGTGTTTTAATTGCTAATGGAGACCTATGAGTCACAGCCAAGATGCAGCCAAATATGGGATCCTTAAATTAACTACTTTACTTCACCTACCTATGCATGTATACATACTAGGTGCGTGTCTAAGCAAACAGTTATAGAAATTGCAAAAATTTCCTAACAGCGAAGTGTTACCTAGCTAGCAATTGCTTAAAACAACAAAATATGCAAAGATTTGTAGTTAGATTAAAATATAATTTTAAGATCCATGGAAAAAAATTGTTTGTAAGACTGATTATATCTTCTTCCATCTGTATAGCTATATTTCCTTGTGTCTATATATGTTATGTATATAATATTTTGCTACCAATATATACAAAGGTACTTTAATTGATTATCTTAGAAATAATTGCTACATCAAATATTTTTCTAGAAAATAGAAACTAATTGAAATGCTTTTTTAGAGTATGTGACTTTAATAGTACAATAATTGACCTCTGCTCAACTTTTTTTTTTAATTCCATTTCACTCTACTTCACAATTTCTGTTACATTCACCTACACAGTGAGACTATTAACATGGACCTGAGTACTCAGAGATACTGTGAATGTCCTTCAGTATTCTCTCAAATTGTCACAGCTGATTCATACTTTGATGTTTAGCCGGGGATCCATTCTTTTTCCTTACTTGTTCAGCATATGGACAATGTTTTACTCCATAAACCGGGTGTCCTCTTAGACATCCTCATTCTTTGAAAGTCTCTGACTGAGTGACGCCATAAAGCCTCTAGGTCCAAACTCCAGAGGGTACATGCAACTGTTACTTAGTTTTAACATAAAATATTTCTGGGCACTCAAAAGCTCACCCAAAAATTCCTTGAGTCAATTTTGTTATAGCCCTCATTAGAGATTATATATTGGTAAAAGGAAATGTTGCCACTATTTACACAGACTCCAAAGATGCCTCTGGAGGCAGGTGATCTTCTGTTGCCAGGGTGTCTGGACACTGTTGGGATTTAAGTGAACAATTTGATACCGGGACTAGCTATATGCAGACACTGACTAATATGCTTGAAACATATCATCAGCAGGTGAAAGGACCATGGCTTCCACCAACTGATATGCTCTGCCATCCTTTTTGACCAAGAGAGTCTGTATACATCAAAATTTTTAGAGAAACACATGTACTATCATCTCTCTGGGCAGGCCCCTTTGAAGTACTGTTAACTACCTACATGGCCATCAAAATAAAAGAAAAATTTTCCCGGATTCATGCGAGCTACACCAAAGTGCACTGAGACAGTAGGAAGATCACCCCTACAGTGACCCGAAAGCAAGGATTTCCAGGGCTAGTTCCCAGGCCCCTGAAGCAGACATCACCAAAAAGTAGACAGGTTTTTCCCAAGATCTTAGATCAAGAAACCACATCTTCTATCTAACAACTCCTTTTTTGTGTGTTTTTTTTCTCTCTTTTTATCCCCTCCCCTCAAGAAGAGTTCTTCATAAACCCTTTTTCTTTTGAGCCTCCCTGTTCGAGGATTGAACATGGGAAGCTGAGTGGGGATTGCCTCAACCTATCCCAATTTCCCTTTTAATCTTCCACTATGACTTTTCTTTCAAACTATGACTCACTCTTACTAACTCTTACTGTTTTTCCAGCAGGTCAGACACAGACCCAGCATCCCTTTGCACCAGTTTTTCAAACCCTGGCCACACTAACTAATCAATCCAATTGCTAGTTGTGCCACCATGTAAATCATACAAAGGAACTTGAACTCATTTTTGTTTCTGCCAAAGTGAGTGCCTGGTGGGACTGGTCTGGAAGATGGAGATATGACAAGCAGTGGCATCCACAGCCAAAGAAAACATGTTATGGTACTGCTGCTGTTGGTGAGTAACTGAACACAGAAAAAGTGTCTTTTTCTCAGGTAAAGTCACTAGAAAGAAAATTTTTATCTCTTCTGGGTGACATTCTAGGGCAATATTGTGATCAATGGTTTGATTCCACAGGAGGCATTCTTGCACCTCTTAGATGATGCTGACACTACCCCTCATGATGTCAATGCTTGCTAAATGATAAGATGTTCTGGATGGCTCGCAAGCCAGGCCTCTGCAGCTTGCTCCCTTTGCTAAGTTGACGGACACTAATGATTACATATGGACAGACCAAAAGTCTGGACTGACTTGGTTTCGTGACAAAACCAAGCCCTGTATCTGCCAGAACTGGACCAAAGGCCTTTTGTATCAAATATTTCACAACCTGTTTTGTTCTCACAGACTGGCAGGGACACATGGAGATGGAACTGTCCATATTAAAGTACTGTGAAGCCACAAAGTATAAATAGTAATCCAGGTCTCATTTTCATAGAAGTACAGATACAGACAGAAATCAAAGAGCCATTGTTCCCTAACTTCCTTGCTGCTGCAAAGGGTTACTACTTAATTGCACTACTTGTGCCTCCCTGACAGGCACCCGATATGTGACTCCCCCCACTATTTCTATAGATCAAATTGCTATTGTAAATCCCAAGACTTTTCACTCCATTGCTGTTTAAGTCTTAAGACTGGTCTTTGAGGTGTTTTTCAAACTCTGCATCCTGGAGACCTGCTGACACCAACCAGACCCGTGGACAGATGTGGGAATGGATCCAACAGCCTCGAAAGCCCCTACCCAGGAAACCTACCAACTGACAAGATAATTTCTGCATTCCAACCCTATGAGCTCATCCCTCACCCATCAGCAGACCCCATTCCCTAGCCCTTTGCTCACTAAAGTCCCTTTAAAAACCTTTTCTCCCAAATGATTGAGGAAGATGGATTTGAGAAATTACTCCCCTCTCCTCGCATGGTGCCTGTGATAATAAAACTGTTTCTCTGCTGTAACCCCTGCTGGCTCAGTGTGTTGATCTCCTCTTGAGCAGCAGGCAGTGAACCTGCTCGGGCTGTAACAGATACTGGAGATGTAGAAGTGCCAATGAGAAAGAGCAAGTACAGCAAACTCCACACTGGGAGTCACAGGTTCCAAACTGACCCTCTCGGAAAATAACACTGGTCTTTTTGTTCTTAGGAGAACTCTTATGTTTTCAGCCTTCTCACATGTTTCAGTCACATTTTCACAGTGAAGTGTTTTCTGTACAATCCAGTATATTGAAAACTGAGTCAAACTGCTTTACCCAAAATTTGGTTGACAGCCTTTATAAGACGGCCTACTTAGGAAAATCTTAACCTTATCCCATTTTGTTAGAAAAATGATTTAGGTCCAACTGGTTTTTATAAACTGGTGAGTTTATATGTTTTACTATCCCATGACTAAAATTCTAAAATGAAAACTGTAAGACCTTTTTTATGTGTATATGTATATATATATACACACTATATATATATATATATATATATATTTAGACGTATTGGTGCATTATGTCATATGTAATATCTACATAATAAAATCTTGTGTAGTCAGCAAGAAATCTCTTCAAAAGTTGTATTTTGATTGGTTTAAATAAATGAACACTCATAAAATATTTAGTAATTAAATTAAATTATTTTTAGTTCATATGACAAGAAAAGTTTGGCAAATTAATTGGTTTAAAAATTAATGATAACACAAAATTAGAAATGTCTTTAAAGCTGTCAACATACTTTCTTGCCTGGTTTACCTGCTTACTGGTGAAGGTTTTTGCATCCATGTAACTTTCTGTACTGCTTTCAAAGCCTTTTGATTATCACTTTGGTTAAATGAATGACTGCTATTTTACAGTGTTCTCTGATTTTGTTTTGGTCAAATGTTTTGAGCCCTTTAACATCTTCGACAAACCTCCCCCAAATTGAATTCTAACTTAAGCATCTTTAACCTAGAATTAATTATGAAAATTTCCAGTTGGGTCCCTGGAAAGATTCAAAATATATATCTCTCATCTTAAAAGGATATTAAATGATTAGACTCATTGGATAAATTGTATAAGAAACATGGTCCAATGATAAGTGACACTAGATCTTACTTAGTTTCATTTATTGGTATGTTGTTGATATGAATGTTTCAAAAATATCATTTCTATAAGCATTGAAGTTTATAGAAGTTTAATATATTATCAGTCATAATTCTGGTTACTATCTGTCATAGATATAGTGACGTTTCCTTGTTGACTGTAAACTTTCATCAGATTTTTAAAATCTCTAAAAATCATTTACAGTCAGATTCATGAAACAGACTCCAACAAACACTCTTACATACAGGTTTCTGATAACTTTAAGGACAATTGACTAAACAAAAATTTCCGGAACTCTGCTAAAGAAATGGATGGATTCATGATACTACTAATGGAGATTAAGCAGAACAAATGTTGACTATATGACATTGAATACCTGATAAAATCATGTCCATATGACTTTTATTTAAAACATTTTTGTCTACTTGAAATGTTTGTTTTCCAGATTTATTACCAAATCTTTGACTAAAATATCATATTTGAAAATATGCATACAATGCCTGACTTCAAAGGTCCCTAGACTTAAAAAAAGTAAATAAAAACTCACTTTCTGTCAGAGCCAGCATCCTTACAACAGTAAATAAAACCTGAAGTCTGCCTTGGTTTGGCTTCCTAGCCTTAAGAAGTTATTAAACCTGAGGTTTCTATGTGATCAATATAGAGAAAAAAAAGTTATACTTCTAAAAAAAAAACAGGTATAATACATTCATTATATGACTGTAGCTCTGTATACTATTTTCTTAATTTTTTCGGGTTCTTCTCATCCAAATTTCTTACAAAGAATTACAAAAAGGCAAACTTCTTTGTGCCTTAACCCCTATACGTTGAAAGTAGATAAATTTCAAGAAACAAGTCTGTGGGTAATGTATGGGCCACACAGAAATTCACCAAACTATCTGATGCTATAGCCAGAGACATGGAAATGTAAACCAGGACAAGTTGAACTTCCCATGCTATAAACGGCTTTTCCTAAGTGGTTGAAGCAAGACTCCATATAATAATTCTCACCACGTATGTCTGGACTTTTTAATAAGTTCAGCTGATTACCTTTAAAATTAGTTTCATGGTTTAAAGCTATGATTCAAACTGGGCTTATTATTCCATTCTGATTTTAACTTTGTTCTTTTTGTCTGCCTAATCTCTGTAAATCCAGCTCTCTTCACAACATAATTTGCCTAAATGCTTCAAGATAATTTCTGATGCCTGTGGAACTGATAAGATGGAACTTGATGCTGGAATCCAAACAGCTGTGCTCAGAGAACATGTTTCCTTCTGGCCTCTTTGTTACTGTAATGTGTCCTGGGTCCCTGACAGGGCCTCATACTTTCCCCTGACTTGGGACAGAGACCACCAGGACAGGTTCATTTTCGCACCTGTCAGGTGCCAAGGGACAGGGTTTGGCACTCAGTTTTTTACCATTTTCTGCACAATTTCCCACGTGCCTTTGTGGCACCCCGACATGACTGTGTGATCTCTGGGTTAGAAGCTATGTCTTTACAGTCAATTACATTCTTAAAGCCTTCATGGGTCCCTTATTACCCTGTGGGTGCAAAGCAGTGTTTTCAGGGTATATGTGCGTGTGTCTGTTAGAGTATGCATGTCTGTGTTTGTGACTGTGTCTGTGTGAGAGGGACACCAAGGTGAATGAGACACACCCTGCTTTGAGGAGCTCCGACTGGAAGATAGGGCCATCCAGGGCACAGGTGACTGTGGTGGGAATCAGACATGTGGTGGAGATGGGGTAGAAATCTGGGAAGGGGTGGGAAAAAGCTCCGTGGATTGACGGGCCTCTGGGCTGGGGCTTAGAGGTGAAGCACATCTCACCTGGGCACAGTGCAGGGGACAGGTCTTCTGAGGAGGGAACTGCTGGAGCCAGGCTCAGACGGCAGGGCCAGGTGTGTCCAGGGTCAGAGAACTCCAGTTTGACTGGGAGTTCTCAGAGTCTCCTTTGGTACTGGGACATCTGATGTGGTCACGAGGCCCAGGCCACAGACCGAACCCTCCTCTGTGTCCAGGAGGTCGGCAGGAGCCAGGAGGGGACATGGCGGCTTGGACTCCCCAGAAGCCACACTGGGGGCCCAGGAGATTCAGCTGTGAGGTGTGATGGAAGATGGGGCATGGATGTGCTCTGGCTGCACCTATGTTCTCAGGGCCCCCCGCCAAGCACTTCTCACCCCTCAAGCCAGGGGCCCCAACTGAAGTTTTGGGGGGAAGCCACAGCCCACAGCTGAGTGAAAAAACTGGGCACAGACTCTGATAGGAGCACACCCTGATTTTGTCAACCCATGTCAGTTTATTTTCCCTCACCCCAGAAAGTTCAAGGCAGAATTGAGCACAAGCTGAGGTCCAGGCTCTGAAAGAAATCCAGGTGTTTCCCTGTAGGAGCACGTCGTAAAACCAGCACACACTCCGGGCCCCAGATGCCCACTCCTTCCTACCAGGGGAGCCCATTCATGTTCTCGGTGAGAAGGCACCTCCCAGAGGTGGCCACCATGCAGCATCTGATGTGACTCAGTGCCCCTTAGGCCGCTGTGTCAGCTGGACCAGCTCCCTCCCATGCTCGAACTGCTGTTGGCCGCCTCATGGAGCAGGGACAGCTCCCACTCCAGGTCTTCAATCCTCTGAGCGAGGTGGACTCTCCTCACCTCCAGCTCCAGGGCCTGGTGGCTCTTCAGGGCCCAGGGTCCCAGCTTCTCTCCATATGGGCCACTTGTCTCCAGTGGGTGAAGTTTATCTTCCTGCCACTCACAAGGGGAGATGCTGGGAGCCACCTGGGAATGACAGATGCACAACATGGACAGGTGACCCCTGAACGCTCTCAGCTCACTCTATCCTGAGCCCTCTCTGTGGTCTTGGCCCTGACTTTTGTCATTTAGACACTCTCTAGGCACCAACATCCACCCCAAACATGGGAATATGCCAGTGAGCTCCCTCCAGGGACTGACCTCATGATTAACAAATGAAGACACAGTGTTCACAAGTTTCTGTCACCACAGTAATGCACAACAGTGGCCAACTATATCATTATACAATTGTCATGTTTAATAATTTAGAATGATTATTGAATAATTAAATCTCAGCATATTTTATAATCCCTCATCTAATCCTAATTTTCCCTTCCTTAAAACCAGGGATATTTGTATAGAATGTATTTTTAAGGATGATCACCTGTTACTTTATCCTCAACGAGTCATGCTCTTCTGGCCCCTCAGTGCAGCTGAGGACAGGCTGCTGCACCTACCTAGTCCCTCTGCTGTCGAGCTACCTTCACGGCTGCCCGTCTGAGGTGGACGGAGGGCGGGTTCACAGAGGAACTGACCCCTCAGCTTAGAGCAAATGCTGTGGAGGAAGTCCAGATAAAGCTCAGGGCAAGAATGATTGGTGCGATGAGATGACAGGAAGCCAGCATCTGCATTTGGGTTTCCTGAGGGGACTCACCTCTGGGGCTCAGGGACCCTGGAAGGCCGTGAGAGACACAGTTCCCGCAGCCTCACTGGGAAGGGCATCTGTGCCTCTCGTGGCCAGTCCTTGGGCCACACCCTGCCTTGTCTGCTCACAAGAGAAATGTCCCCTCAGCTGTTTGTGAACACAGGTGCCCTTCCTTGTCGTTTCTGTACTGAGAGGTCAGTTTGACCAAGAAGAGTTGATATTCCAGATCTTCAGACATCAAGACCCAGATACCCACGATGTTCTCCTGAAACTCTCCACATTGAGGGACCAACCTGACTTTCCCTGCTGAGTAAGAATGAGAAGAAAACCTGCCCCTTGGCCCGGACTCCTGGGGTCACCGTGGCAGAGGGTGTTCCCTGGCAGGGGAAGAGGGGATTCTGTGGTATTTCAAGGTATCCCAGCCCAGACGCCCACACTGGGAAGGCGGATGTGAGAAGGTGCCTATCCATGCCCCTCCGCCACCCAGGGTGCTTCGCTAATTTTAGCAACGCACGGACGAGGCTGGGAAAAGTGAGGCCCTGGGCTTCGGTGTGAAAGTCCAGGGGCCCAGAACAGAGGATTAAACATGACCCGATAGCAAAGTGGGGACAGGACACACAGTTAGAGATAAATGACATAAAAGGTGCCAGAAACTTCAAGTCTGGTTGAATAGTATCTTATACAGTATGAAAACAATCAAACTGGTGAACTAACACCCAAAGACTGGCTGTCAGCTTTAGCAAATAAAGTTGGCTTTTTTGCTTTACTTTTTCTTTTTTTTTTTGAGACAGAGTCTCGCTTTGTTGCCCAGGCTAGAGTGAGTGCTGTGGCATCAGCCTAGCTCACAGCAACCTCAGACTTCTGGGCTTAAGTGATCCTCCTGCCTCAGCCTCCCGAGTAGCTGGGACTACAGGCATGCGCCACCATGCACGGCTAATTTTTTCTATAGAGATTTTTAGTTGGCCATATAATTTCTTTCTATTTTTTTAGTAGTCATGGGGTCTCGCTCTTGCTGAGGCTGGTCTCGAACACCTGACCTCGAGCAATCCACCCGCCTCAGCCTCCCAGAGTGCTAGGACTACAGACGTGAGCCACCGCGCCCGGCCTTGCTTTACTTTTTCTATATTTTTAAGGAAATAAAGTTATCTTGAGCTCAGTGCAGACACAATGGCATGATCACTTCTATCTTTCATCCTCCTTTCTTCTCCATCCATTCATGTGTCTGCAGCTAGGACAGGGAACAGCCTGGATGGAAGATGCATCTTGCAGAAAGCTCCTGGTCCCAGAGGTGTGCACTATTAATTAGGCTACATCTACAACAGCCATTGTTAGTGCTCCTTTTCCATGCTCGTCCTCAGTATTTTCAGGCTGTGAATTTAGAGAGTTTCAACCTAATCTGACGGTGTGGGCTTCCCTGTCTCCAGCCCCAGCTCTAAGCTTTCCATTCATGAAACCAACAAAACAGAACCTGACTTTGACTGGCGGACATTCTGGTCAGAGCTGGCTATTGCAGTCCCAACACCTCTCTGTGGAAGGGGCCGTGACTCCATGGGTCCCACCCCCCTGGACACCTTAGGAGCTGAGATGCTCGTCTGCTGGGCTTACCACAAATGTGCTGCCTTCACCTGGGGGCAGTGGGTCTGGCTCATCCTCCTCTTTCTGGAGCTCCAGGGCTGGAGAAGAGAGCTGGAAGAACTCCTCATTCACCTCATGCACAGTGTCTTCCACATGCCATATCTTTCTCTAGAAACAAGGAACATGTGGTCTTTATTACTTTCATTTGTATTCTAAGATCATTGAAAATTTCTTGTGCTCCTACTCCATGATTGACAGCGGGGTCAGTGCAGGGCACACAGACTCAGAGTCAGGTGCTGCTCTCGGACAGCTGAGCATCTGAAGGCAAGGGGAGCCAGACCTGCAGCCCAGCACAGCAAAGCAGTAAAGCTAATTGTAGAGAGATACACCAGGCACTGCAGGAGCAAAAAGCAAGACACCTAGTCCAGGAAGGATGGTCAGGGAGAGCTTTCTGGAGGAGGGAATGTCTCAGCTGAATATTAAAAGTTGGACAGGAGTTAGCAGGGTGGAGAGAGGGAGAAGAGCATTTTAGGCATTTGGGTAAACACAGGCATGAGAGAGTATAGGTAACATTGATGTATTTGTCCATCTATTCATTTGTCCACCCATTCGTTCATCCATCCATTCATCTAACCTTTCATAAATGAACTGAACCATCCATCTACCCATATATCCATCTAGCCACCAACCCACTCGGTTATTTGTCCATCCATATATCCACCCATCTATCCACCCACCCACCCATTCTCTACCCAGCTATCTATCTATGCTTCCATCCATAAGTATAGAAAGACTTACTATGAACCCAGTGTGTATCAAGACAATGGTCAGTTATGGGACACTATTAGGGAACTTCCATGGAGTTTATAAGCTGTGAAGAAAGGCAGACATATGGCAAGAAATTACATGTGAAGGGGGTTATGTGAGTGGATGTTTGGGTTGCAGTGGGGATTAATTAAAGTTCATTTGGCAGTAGCATAGAATTTGTCAGGAAAAGTGTCAAGAGATGATGCTAGAGAAATGAGGGTGGCATGCTTTTCTTACATTGTGGGGTCATCTAAAGGCCAATTTGGTAGAACCTTTCTTTTGAATAGAACCTTCATTTTCTAGGGAGGGTCAATTTGCCCAGCTGAAATATGATTTATCTCAGACTCTCCATAAGATAGAGATGATCATGTGGCCAGTTTTGGCCAAAAAGATGTAAAAGGCAGTGTTGCCGGCCTCTAAATGATGGCTTTGTTGTCAGGCTGGCCTCATAAAATGACTGCCAGCAGCACGCATGCTGGCTACTCCTTCACATCCAATGACAGAGCAAAGGCCAAGGACAGTTGTTAGAACCGGTGGTTCTAAAACCATATGGTCTCAAGTTTCACTCTGACTGGGACACCCTGATCCAATTTATGTAACTAGGAAAGTGCCATTTCCTGATTGATTTGCATCTGCATCAATCACTATGACAGGGAAATGGGATTATTCCAAGTGGTTTAGAGCAACCAGAGCCCTCCTCTGGATCTGAAGATGAGGTTTCCCCTTCTAAACACCATGGCTGTCGCTCGAAGGAACTGAAAATGGATGGTAGAACAACTTCAATGTTTGCTACAATTAAAAAAATAATTTTTAGCTATTTAGTGCAGTGTTCCTCGTTGCCTTTTTTTCATTTTAAAGTTATCACTTATTTTACTACATTAGACACTTTCCAAATAAAATATCATGCTTTAGCATCCACAGGCAGGCATAGCTTAGAGTGAATTAATGGAAGCCAAGACATTAGCAACAATTTCAGAATATCCAGGTTGGCGGTCTTGTCTTCTCTCTCCAATTCCCCTGATTTTTCTCTCCCTCCATTTTCTCAATGATCTTTTGTTTTCCCTTTCCTTCCACTTATAATCCTGTTTTTCTCCTCTCAATATGACTTTTAACATATGCAAACATAACTGGATGTATAGTTAGACATTTGCCTACCTCCCACAAGTTTAGCTAAAGCCTCAAAGCTGTTGACACAGGTGACAATGTCCTCCCACAGAGGAACTACACATGCCCTCTCAGGAGTTATTCAGAGGAAGCCAAAATCATCCATTGCTCATGTCCCCGGCATCCTGTGAAAGAGAAAAATAGAGATTCATTAGAAAGAAAGTTCTACAGAGGTGAATTTATAGGTAGAGATGAGACAGGGATGGTCTCACCCCCCCCCCCCCAGAGCCAACTGAGGAAGACTTTCAAGTGACTCACTCAGAGAGTGCCGGTGCTTGGCAGAAGGGGGAGCTAGTATCTTATTCTCCAAATGGATATATACCAAGAGCCACAGTCTAGGAGTTTGGAGGGTGAAACAGGGGAAGAAAGAAGAGAGTAAAAGAACAAATATTGCCCATCCTTCCCACCGCTGAACCTCAAGGTTTAGGGGCAGGGTTGAGCTGGGCTGAGGGTGGAGAGCTTACAGGAAACCTTTAAGTTGTATGCAGGATGGAAAGTTGGACTGAACTGGGCTTCCTAATACCTGAAAACACCACTCTTCAATAATATCCCCAAAAGGCCCCGCCGAAGCTTTTTTCAAGAATTGAGAAAGAAAAGTCCAAAAGAATACCATTTTAAGTTAGTTGCGGAAACATTCCTTAAAATTTTACATTACCTTTTTAATGCGAAGAAAAAGGCAGTTTCCTAATTCTACCCTACTGAATTCAGTTATTTATTAAGCAGGAGGAGTGGCTGCCTGAGCCCACAGAGAGATGGAGCTGAGCTTCTCTGGCTTGTGCCCTGAACACCAGCAGGGGAGGAAGCCCGGCACTGCTGGGCACAGAGCAGAATGTACGTAAACAGCTCACTGCCCCTGGGAAATGGCAAATATTTAGCACATATGAAATATTTCAATTTCAGAATTCTGACAAGCAGAATTGTAATATACATAATATCCAAATTACTTCTGACTGGTAGAACTGTGTAGAATAAAGTAGAATTTTTCCGTTGAGTCTTTTGTCAAAACATGCAATTACCTTCCTGTAGGAAAAGAAATTCACTTGGGATCAATGAAATCAGCCTTAAGAGTGTAGAGAATGTATTTGAACAAAATTATTATTAGCCTAAAATGAATATGGATAAATACCTGATACAAAATAATCACCAAGGCCCGGCACGGTGGCTCACGCCTGTAATCCTAGCACTCTGGGAGGCCGAGGTGAGAGGATTGCTGGAGCTCAGGAGTTCAAGACCAGCTTGAGCGAGAGCCAGACCCCCTCTGTACTAAAAATAGAAAAATTAACTGGGCATAGCGTCTGTAGTCCCAGCCACTCTGGAGGCTGCACCAGGAGGATCGTTTGAGCTCAGGAGTTTGAGGCTGTGGTGAGCTATGACGAGGCCATTGCACTCTAGCCCAGGTGACAGAGAGAAACCCTGTCTCAAACAAAACAAACAAAAAAACCCCACATTACTCACTTGGTATGATTTATACTCAAAAAATCCCTATCACTTTGAATCCATTATATTTGAAATCTCCAAACAACTTTCAAATATTGAAAAAAGACACATGCCAGAGCTCCTGCCTAATAACTTCCAAGTGGAGAGTTTATGGATAATTCATTCTCACATTCCGTAAGCAGGTAGCATACCCGCGTACATTATGACGGTGGAAAACATGAAAGGGAAAAGCCAGCGACAGCACTGCTCATTCACAGTCAGCACAGCAGTGGGCTGGTGACAGTTTTCTAGGTGACTCTCAGGGAGGCTCCAACCCGGCGGCGCTGGGTCAACGTGATTCCTTAACCCCGGCCCTTACAACTACACACCACTGTGATGCGCTCCGAAGCTGATTACAAAAGCCTGACTGCTTGGGCACATCAAGTACTTGGGCGTCCTTTTATATTTTTCTCCCACGGAACACGAAGCCTGACACCTGAAACTCGTCTAACCTTGTTCGGGGGCTTTGGAGTTTTTATTACTTTTAAAGCCCACTGGGCATAGATTCAGTTTCGTGTGTGCTGTGTATGCAAGACCAGCCCATCTCCCGCATGCACGGGGAAGAACGCCTGACAGTCAAGCGGCTCCGTCTCCCGAGTAACTTTTTTATCGGTTAGTCCTGAAATTTCCACAGGCAGCAAACGTCAAGCACCGGCCTGGCCACGCGCACAGACCGGGCCCTGGCGCCTCCCGGGCGGATCTGTCCACCCTGGTCCCGCCCGGCCCAGCCCCGGCCCGCTCCGCCCGGGGCCCTGACCCGCGCCCCCCTCGCTGGCTCCGGCGCAGCAGGGCGCCTCGTCGCGAGCGCGGGGCTCCCCTGACCGCCGCCGCGCGTGTCCCGAAGCCGTCCCTGCCCGCGCCCGCCCGCCGTCCCCACCCGGGTCGCACCCACGCCTGGCCTGGCGGCCGCACCCCAGTCCCCCATCCGAGGCCCCCGCAACTCCCCCAGAGGCCGCGCCCGGAGCCCGTCAGCGCTCCCGGAAGGGGGTCCCGCGGGGGACTGAGCTCGTAGCGTCCTCTCCTCTCCAGACACCTTCTCCTCCAGCCGCGCTCACCTGGCCGGCTCCCGCCGAGGGGCCGCCCGCCCGCACCCCGGGCCGCGGCGGGAGTGGGGCTCGGTGGGTCCGCAGTCGTCAGGGCGCGGGGCGGGGGCTCCCTCTCGCCGGTCAGGCCCGCCCTTGAGTTTGACCTTTCCCCCCAGCCTGGCTGTGGGGAGGGGCCGAGCGGGCGCGTGCATGTCTCTGTGTGCGTGCGCGCTACCGGGCAAGGGGCCAGGGTCGCTCCCCGATGCCGGCGTCATTGCCATGGCAACGGCAGCCCATACCCCCCCCCCCAGTTTTCCAATTCCTGTCCCCACCCACCGTGTGTGTCCCTGGGCCTCTTGTGCTCTCTCACAGGAATGCACGCACTCTCAGAGCACTGGGGCGTTGGGAGGTCATCTGGGCCTCCTCGCTCCCGGTCCCTCTATCTCTGCCTCTCGAAGTTCGACCAATCCGGTGAGAAGGAGGTGTGGGCGGGGCGGGCTCGGCTCCCAGAGAGGTGTGAAAAATTTCCCGATGCCGAGTGAAAACTGTTCCAGAGCGACAGAGCATGTCCAGTAGCAAAAGGGCGCGCTGGAGGCCAGTTTAGGGAAGAAGAGGAGGTGGCGGCATTGGGGTAGGTGAGAGAAATGTTAGGGCAGGTACTCTGCTGTCAGATTCGGACCCCGTGGATTGGAATGTAGCTCCGCCGCCGTCTGGCTGTGTGACCTGGGGCGTGCTCCTTAAACACTGAACTGCACGTCCCGGGTAAAATGGGGTTGGTGAGTAAAATCGACCGCTGTTCTTCCAAGGATCGAAAGAGAGAATGTGGGAAACGCCTCACCTGGCAAAGGGTAGAACCTAAACGCCTGGGTATTATTATGGAGCCCACATCCTCCGTATTTCACAGATGGAGGGGACAGGGGACTTAGTCAAAACTTAAGGGACTCGTTCCAGGTCAGGTAGTGGCAGAGAGCCAGGCTTCCAGTTCAGTAATCCTCGTCCTACGTAGCCTGTCTTGTGCGGGGGCATCACAAATCCCGTGTGATCTGTGCGTCACTTCGTAGTCTTGCCTCCTTCCCAGCCCCGCGAAGGTTTAAAATTCCGCACATAGGGTTGAACAGCTTTGGGGCAACTTTTAGAAATTCAGCTTCTGAATTTGCCCCTGAACGACCAGCAGAACGGTGCTTTCCTCAATTCCCTTGGGGCCGCTGCATTTCTTCTAAAGTTTTGGTTAAAGCGTAAACACAGTAGCAGGGACCTCCAGGACCTCCACAATCCCTAGCTAGTGGAGGGACGGTAACTCGGTTAACCAACATTTACCTAACATCCACCAAGCAGCAAATGTATTGAGCACCCTAATGCTTACCCACACCC
This sequence comes from Lemur catta, assembly GCF_020740605.2. NCBI lineage: Eukaryota > Metazoa > Chordata > Mammalia > Primates > Lemuridae > Lemur > Lemur catta. Next base: position 1,169,227 of record NW_025423864.1, on the reverse strand, counting down.
TAATCCCTAACCCTAACCCTAGTTCTAACCCTAACCCATTCACCATTGTTTCTTAGGCCTGAGTACTACTCCATGGTATACATATACCACATTTTATTAACCCACTCATGTATTCACGTGCACTTGGGTTGTTAACACCTCTTCGCAACTGTGAATTTTGCTGCAATAAACATTTGAATGCAGATGTCTTTTTTATAGAATATCTTTTGTTCTTTTGGGTAGATGCCCAGTAATGGGATTGCTGGATCAAATGGTAGGTCTATTTGGATCTCTTTGAGATATCTCCATATTGCTTACAACAGCGATTGCACTAATTTGCAGTCCCACCAGCACTGTATGAGTGTTCCTATCTCTCTGCATCCACACCAACATGTATTGTTTTGGGACTTTTTGATAAAGGCCATTCTCACTGGAGTTAAGTGATATCTGATTGTGGTTTTGATTTGCATTTCCCTGATGGTTAGAGATGTTGAGCACTTTTTATATGTTTGCTGGTCATTATTCTGTCTTTTGAAAAGTTTCTGTTCATGTCCTTTGCCCATTTATTGATGGGGTTGTTTGATTTTTCCATGTTGATTTTCTTAAGTTCTATATAGATTCTTGTTACCAGCCCTTTATTGGATGTATAGAAAGCAAATATTTTCTCCCATTTTGTAGGCTGTCTATTCACTCTAATGACAGTTTCCTTGGCTGTGCAAAAGCTTTTTAATTTGATCAGATCCAATTTATTTATTTTGGTTGCTGTTGTGATTGCTTTGGGGATCTTCTTCATAAATCCTTTACCTAGGCCAATGTCTAAGAGACTTCCCAACATTTCTTCCAGAATTCTTAAGATTTCATGCCTTAGGTTTAAGTCTTTTATCCAATGTGAGTTGATTTTTGTGAGAGGTGGGGATCTAATTTTAATCTTCTATGTGTGGATATCCAGTTTTCCCAGCACCACTTATTGAATAGAAATTCTTTTCTGCAATGTATGCTTTTGTGTGCTTTGTCGAAGATTAGATGACAATATGAGGATGGTATTATATCTGGGATCTCCGTCCTATTCCAAAAGTCTGTATCTCTGTTCTTGCGCCAGTACTATACTGTTTTGGCTGCTATAGCCTTGTAGTAAAGATTGAAGTCTGGCAGACTGATGCCTCCCAATTTGTTCTTTTTGCTTAAGATTGCTTTGGCTATACAAGGTCTTCTCTGGTTCCAGAAGCAGTGTAGAATTATTTTTCCTAAATCTGTAAAGGATGATGGTGGAATTTTGATATGGATTGCATTAATTGTACAGATCACTTTAAGTAGAATGGACATTTTAACAATATTGATTCTACCAATCCATGAACACGGTAGGGATTTCCATCTGTGCACATCCTCTACACTTTCTCAGTGTTTCATAGGTTCACCCTATACATATCTCTCACCTCGTTATATATATTGTTAAATAATTAATTTTCTTTGATGCTATTGTGAAAGGTGTTACATTTTTTATTTCATTTTTGGCTTGACTGTTATTGGCATATATGAATACCATTGATTTTTGTGCATTAAGTTTGTATCCTGAGACTTCACTAAATTTATATATCAATTCCAGGGGTCTCTTGTTTGAATCCTTGAGATTTTCTAGGTATAATAGCATATCATCAGCAAAGAGTGAGAGTTTGACTTCTTCTGCCCCTGATCAGACACCCTTAATTCCCTTCTCTTGTCTGATTGCTATGACAAGCACTTCCAGCACTATGTTGAATAGAAATGGAGGTAGTGGGCAAACTTGTCTGGTTCCAGTGCTAAGTGGGAATGCTTTCAATTTTTCCCCTTTCAGTATGATATTGGCTGTGGGTTTATCATATATGGCCTTAATAATTTTAAGGAATGTTCCATCTATGCCTATTTTGTTAAGAGTTTTTAACATAAAAGTGCACTGTATTTTATCAAATGATTTTTCTGCATCTATTGAGAGAATCATATGGTCTTTATTCTTTCTTTATTTATGTGGTAAATTACATTTATAGATTTGCATATGTTGAACCATCCCTGCATCCCTGGGATAAAGTGGACCCCACCCCCTGGTCATGGTGAATTACTTTTGTAAATGCTCTTGGATTTGGTTTGCTAAAATTTTGTGGAGGATTTTTGCATCTATATTCACCAGTGATTTTCATCTGTAGTTTTCTTTCTTTTGCTACATCTTTTCCTGGCTTTGGCATCAAGGTGATATTGGCTTCACAGAATGAGGTGGGGAGGATATCATCCTTCTCAATGTTGTTGAATAATTTCTGCAGTATAGGTGTGAGTTCTTCTTTGTAAGTTTGGTAAAATTCAGATGTGAATCCATCTGGTCTGGAACATTTTTTTCTTGTTGGAAGACTTTTAATTGCTGCTTCAATTTCTGTGCTTGATATTGGTCTGGTCAGGAATTCTATTTTTTTCTGATTGAGCCTAGGTATGTTCTGTGTAAGCATTTGGAACTTGAAACTTTTCTCTAACTTTAAGACTGTTTCCAAAAGTTAATCAGAAATAAACAAATGAAGGAATGAATGATCAGAAAAATGAAAAGCCTTAGGCAAATTTTATTTCTCCAAGAAGAAAGAGTCATATAAATCAGTGCTTAAAATTAAAATTATAAACAGCTAACATTTTGGCAGTCTGAGGATGTAAAACTGGCTTTCATTTGCAAGACCTACTTAAAAGTCTTTCACATTGTATATTTTTTTTAAAAAAAAATTGGCACATATTTCCATGATGCTTTCTAAAGAATGTCTTCATTTAGATTTGACTCATCAGTGAATCTAGAGAAGAAGCTCTTCCACAGGAGAATATCCAGCAGCATCTGGAAAGGAAAGACAGAGTATTCTTTACCTAACAGATTTCATTGGAACTAAGTGAAAGTGAGTAAAAAAGAGTCAAGAAGTTTATCAGCATGTTAATAATAAAAAATATGTATGTACAAATGTAATATAAAATTATTATTAAATATAATTTGCCTGTAGTTGCACATTGAATTAATTGTCATTGTGGTTAGGTATCAGAGCTTCTGCTTTTCTGAGTCTTCATTCACTTACTCAACAACCATGTGCTAAGGTACTATGACAAGCACTGGTATACAAGGTAAGGATGATAGAGCCACATCATTGACCTCGATAATCATATAGTATACTATGAAAAACAAAACAGACAAATAGGCAATTTCCATGCAGAGTCATAGAGACTATAACAAGTTTAAAAGAAGGCACAATTGGAACACACAGAAGGGCCATATGTCTAAGTCTTCTCTCCAACACTATAAACTTTTTGATGCAGTGATATGGAAGTTGATAGCTGAGAGACAAGGAAAATGTGTGCCAGATAGAGGGCAGCAGCAAATGCAAAGTGCTGGATGTGAGGAGGAATGCTGTAGAATTCTAAGTAGTGGAGTTTAGTGAGATGCTACGGCAAAGGGGCAGAGTAGGTACGTGGTAAGAGATAAGGCTGAATAAACTAACAAGAACCACATTAATATGGGTGCTTTCTCCCATGCTAAGAAATATGGAACTTTTTCTGAGGGCAAAAGTACACCAATGATATAGTGAATGACTCATTTACAATGTCACCCGTCAGGTGACTGCATGTGAACTGCAAGTGCTTGGCTAAATGTTGCTAGTGAATCTGGGGTCTTTTGGCCTGAAGTTGCTAACCTAAAGGTAGAAAGTTGATGATGCCTTGGTTTTCTGAGAATAGTTCCAGTGTGCTGGGTGACACACTGACAGATTCATGAGGATGGCAGGAGTAAATAAAGTGTAGAGCCAGAAAAAAAAAAAGTTACATACACTTCATGAGATTTGTAAAAAGCTATGAAACATGATGATGCAATCACGAGGCACAAGTATACTCTTCAGTATGAATGCTAGTGTTTTCACGTCTTTAATTACATGTGTGGATGAGGAAATATTTAATGCAGTATCTATTAACCAAACAATAGAGAGGAAAGCCACTTGTTTTTTACAGTTGATCTCAGAAATCATTTTGTTAATCTCAATTTCATTCATAAAATTTGACAGGATACCTTCTTCCAGTTCTATAGTTATTTCTTCATAATATTCCTGCCGCATCTCAAATAAGTCAAATACTATTTATAATATTTAGGTAAATCAGATATATTTTCATGAGACGATTGCAAAGACTAAACTTCACTTGAGAAGTGCTTAAATAGAAAAATAATCACAGAAATAAAATAAAATTCCTATTTATTTACATGCAGACAATAGAGAATATATATGTGTGATGCTACTTACATTCATCTAATAAAAAGCACAATTAATATTGGTCTATTGAATATACATCATTTCAAAAGGGTAGCATTTTCTCTTATTAGTACAAAGGGTGCAGAATTCAAGTAAGATTTTCGCATGAATGTGTTACTTTGTAATTCTTAGAAAAATCCTGCCTTTTATATAAAAGTATGATGAGTCCTTCTCACTTTGATGGATTTTTCCTTAAAATTAAGTTGCTATAGTCCACTTCTAGAAAATTAAAATTTTAAAATATGCTTTATGCTGCTAACTTTTTAGCTCAAAATCTTAAATATACACATGAGGAAAGTGGCACTATCATAATGTCATGTGAATATTGTGGCAGAGATTAAATAAAAATATTTTGCTGTCTGTATTATGACTAACGTTTTTTCATATGAACACAAAGAGTTCATAAAATTTGCTTGAAAAAAGGAAAAATATGCATTACAGCCAGTTTTCAAACCTAGTTTCTTAGATTCATGATCTTCTAGAATTAGAATAAGGCAAAAAATATATGGTTCTTTAATTGTTACTTTGATTTATTTTCAGAAATTAGTACCAAGTTTCTGAAACATCTGACTACTTATAGATGCAATTATCTACTTGTTTATGAAATGTGTGAAAACATTTCAAACTATATTGTAAATGTTCTCATCTAGAAGTTTCTTATTTAAATCTTTTATATAAAAGATATTGTCCCTCTATCCTCCTGCCTAAGCCTCCCAAGTAGCTGGCACTGCCGTATGCACTACCGTGCTGAGCCTTTAAAATTCTCCCCCTAGTCAAAAATGGTGAAACATTGAACAAATATCTTAAACTGGGTCAAGTATACTTGAACTATTTTTTTTTCCTAAACAGCTCTACAATTACCATAGCTTTTCATTGTTGAATACATTTTGAGATTTTCCAGAAATAGATTCTTTGGTGAAATCAAATTTTGGATTGGGATGCTCTTCTTACATCTTCAGGGGACATGGGCACCATGTTTGGCATTCCATGGAGTTCTGGGTAGGAAGAATATAATTGATTCTGTTTGGTCATCATTGCTGTTTAAAGACTCTTGATGGTCTTTGCAATCATAGTCACAATCATTCAAATGATACCAACACAGAGAGACAAAAGTGAATGCCATTTTAAAAATTCAAATATTTGCTTGATTTAACTATTTAAAAAGTGCTGTGCAATTGCCCATCAACAGGCACATTTTACAGAATTGAGATAAAAATGGTATAATTACCATGGGGATTAAAGATGTATTACTACTTATGTGTAAGAAAAAGACAAATCTTTTAATTTAAAAAGAGAAGTTAATCTTTGTAGTTCTACAGGTTTATTTAATTCATAAAGCTTATTTATCTTGGATTCTTATAAATAATAAACATCCAGATGTGGTTAAGTGTTTGCATGCCAATCATTCCCTTATGATTAAGGGTGGAAAATTTGATATGGTAGAGGAAAACCTTAAAAGTGTTATGAATCACAACCACAGTCAAACTAAAATCAATTAGAAGGAAGCCAAAGCACCTCTCAATATACTTTCTGTTATTAGCCAATAAGATTCAATCTCTAAAATTTAACTTAAATGCAGCTTTTAAAGAAATTTAAAAAGCGTCATTTTCATTACATATATTGAATAGCATTAATATTACTACATGGGTATCTCTTAAAAATGAGAGCTGCAGGGACTTTAAGAAAATGGAAAAATTTCTCTTTCCTCTCTTTTTTAACACAGAAAATTATAACCTTTACTTAGCATGCATAGGTCCTTTAAAAAACTCAGTATTTCACCAAATAAAAACAAGTATTATATCAGAATTCGGAAACCCAAAGGAAAGAAGATAATATAACTAACCTCACTCAAGTTGTTCTTCATGCCGGTATGTGAAGTCCATGGGCAGGAAAAAGAGAACGTTGAGTATTCTTTTGAAGTAAATTCTCTGTGAAGACCTAAACCATTATTAAGATTGCCACCAGGAGGTGACTATAGGACTGTCCATGAGTGGTAAAGAAAGTTCTGGTCTCCTGTCTCCACAAAAAGATTGCTACTGAATGCTGCTAGTCTCTCAGTAGTTCTGTGAAGACTGCAAAAGACAAAGTTTAGTAGTTCATTTTTTTCCTAAATGATTCCTCAGTGATTATATTTTTAAAAAGTGACCTTGAGAGAAAATGGAATTTCCCACTAAATAGTGTTTTAACTCGGAAAATGTGTCACAGCATGCCGACTCTGTGCAGTTATAGTTTTGCAATTGTTCTAAAGAAGTATAAGCATTCCTAGGGGAATGTCTGAAAATAGTAATTCAAATGAAGTAAGGAGCAGAGAGAAATGTCTAACAATAATGTGAGGCTTAACAGGTAACACTTGCTGCCTTCTGGAATGGATCTATTTATAACATTCTTGAGGGTGTCATTAGAAATACTTGTATTTAAAGGGTTAGTAAGTGAAACATTACTAACCTATTGGAAATATGTTATTAGCTTGACTATAATGGCCATTCACTATGTGTAAGTAGATCAAAACACAACATTGTACTCCTTAGATACATACAGTAAAATGCTTATCACTAAGAAAAGGTAGAAATTATTGTATTTAGTAAGGCAGTATAAAGAAGTTAATATACTGAGTGCCAGAAACCACCAAGAGTAGCTGCAGTAATTGACTCTTTTGGTTTACTTTGTAATCTTTCAAAAAGTAGATAAACTATTTAGGGACTGGTAACAAGCAATTTTATAACAGCATCATTGTCTAAATTATAAGACTTCAAAAATACTTAGCTGAAAGCCTATTAGGTCAGGTTAATGACATGAGAATATTAAGGGGAAAGAAAGTCATAATAAAACAAAAAAGATGGAGAGATATAAACTGTTCTGGACTACCATTAAAATTATAGTATGTACTTAGCTTTCATGTCCCACTAATGTCATAAACCTGTCTCACTAAAAAGCATGTTTTCAAGGCAAATTAATGAACTAAATTTATTTTCTATTCCATACTTTGACTTACTTTTTAATTTTGTTTGACAAGTATTTTCTAGCTTCCAAGTCTAATTGATAGAGGTGCCTGTATTTTCCCAATTCAATATAATGAAAGACTTCTCAAGAAGTTTTCCTGTTGGAGACTTCAGATTCAAGATCTTTCATTCTGAGTTCCATCTGACTTCTAAGTGAAGTTCTCTGTATTCTTCAGATGCTGCTTGTGCCTGAATCAAATTAAAAGGATACATTTTTAGCAGTGACAACCTGAACAATTCTTGCATATTTGTTTCCTTCACTTTTAAATCAGACAGCCATTTTATTTTATTTTATTTTATTTTATCTTAAATTTTCAAGACAATGTCTCCTTCTGTCACCCAGGTTGGAGTGCAGTGGCCCAATCATAGTTCACTGCAGCCTCAAATTCCTGAGCTCCACCAATCCTCCTGCCTCTACCTCCTGAGTAGCTGGGACTGCAGGTGTGCACCACCATGCCTGGCAAATTTTATTACTTTTTGTAGAGATCAGGTCTCATTATGATGCCCAGGCTGGTATCAAACTCCTGGCCTCAAGTGATCCTCCCACCTCAACCACCCTGGGAGGCATGAGCCACTACACCCAACCTCAGAGAGCAATTTTAAATATGTGACAAAAGAAGCTGAGGTTTAAAACATTTAACATCAATTGTCAACTAAATTGATAATTTCATCTGGCTTATAAAGAATTGAATCATTCCTCAATTACTACTTATGTGATCTGATAATCCAAAGAAAAATAGGAGTAATTTAAAATTTGAACAATTTAACAGAAATACAATTCAAGAATATGGTACAATTTCTAAATCACAATTTTTTTCTTTTCCTAATAGTCTTCTTTTATGCTAACTGGCCCAAATAATCAAATGATTCTCTAAGGAGTATCAGCCTTCTCAAAGATCCATTTAGTTACAATGATGACAGAAACTAAAAAAGCTAAAGGGAGCAACAGAGGCAACCTTCCTTCTAGAAATCTACAAATCCAATTGCTGTAATGGAAACAGAGGAAACACACACAATGTACACATCAAAAATATAATGTGCAGTGAAATAAAGTAAGTGCATTTCACACTTAACTAACCTGTAAAAATAGATTGACTTGTTTGAATTTTTCTACAATACCTTTCTTGTGCTTTCTTCAATCTCTCACTTATAGTGTTCAACTTCACCACATTGAAAGCGCAAAAATCCTGTGGTGCTGGATGAAGGTTGGAGATATCAGTATATAAAGAGATGAATATACAGATTATATAGAGATATAAGTATAACCATGGGTTCATACACACACAAATTTTCTAGTTCTGACTGCCAAGAAGCAATGAAAATAAATCTTGGTTTCTATTTTTTTATCCTTCATTTTATTAGTTTTTTTTATTTCTTGGTTTCTAAATAACATTTTCAACTATAAGGAATCAGGTCTTTGGAGAAATGATTGATTCTAGAACCAGGCCAATGAAAATACCAGATGATCCTGGAGCATCCTGTGGTGCCAAAAACAAATTTAAAAAGTGTCCAAGAACAAAAGGAGAGGGCAGGTCAAAGAGGCATAGAGCTTACCTGAACAAGCTACCAATTGCCAAAGCTAGCACTATCTGAGCAACAACAAGAAATAGTGTGATATTGGGGGGTTATAATCCAAAGTGAAATATAAATATACATGAGTCATACTAATAAAAATAATATGATGGATAAATAAATGGGAGAGAGGAATCATCTTTCCTATGGAAGAGTTTCCAATAATTTATGTAGAAAACATGGGGAAATAGGAAATCACTATTAGAACACCACAGCAGTAGTCGCTGCAGGCAAGATCCAAAGTCGGATCGATATTATTGGGTGAAACCTGAAAACGAGATTTGTAAAAGCTCAATATATATTTAACCACATATTTACTACCTGCTGTGGTTAGTCTGATGCAATTATAACATACACAGTGTGGAAAGGGAAAGATAGTAAGTTCACATTGGAGAAACCTGGCAGACTCCACCTTAACCAGGTGATATGGTTAATGTCAGCAGTGATATCTTGCCCCCGTATGATGTGAGGAAAAGGTCGCTTCGCCTTTGTGTTAGTCTCTCCACAAATCCATAGCCCCAAACTAGACAGAGAAGCATAAACTAGGGGAATTCTATAAATATATAATCTGTATTCATAAAAAGTTCCAAGGTCATGAAAAACAAGGAAAAAGTGAGAAACTGTCAAGATTTGGGAAGACTACAGAATCATAATGACTAAACACAACACTGTATCTAGTACTGGATCCTGGAACAGACAAAAATAGGAATGGAAAAATGGTAAAATTCTAATGAATTACACAATATAGTTAATAGTATCATAGCAATGTTATTTATTTTTTTTAGTTTTGTTAAATGTATTATAGTTAAATAACATGTAAACCTTAGGGGAAGTTAAGAAAAGGACATGTGGAAATTCTGTGAAGTCTCTGGAATTCTTCCTTAAATCTAAAATTATTTCAAAATATATTTTTAAATAAAGCATGGAGGAGAATAAACTCTGCAAAGTATGGAGGAGAGCAGTAGGGTTCTTTGTTTTCATAGGGAGGTCAGAGAAGTTCTGACACCATTGTCATATTGTATCTCCAGCAAAGAGGAAGCCAAGCCTGGGCCATGTCTACAAAACCCTGATGACAGAGTGAACAGCAGATAGAGGGGAACTGAGGCAAGATGCTGGCATGTTCAGGGAAAAGAATAACAGCAAAACCATCAAGGCAGGTAAGACAGGGATGAGGTCAGAGAGGAGCACTGGGAGTGGCAGGAGGGATCTGTTAGCCCTGGGGAAGAATCTGGGCTTTGCTGTGTCACCTGAAACCATCTTAGGTGTTTGAACTGTGGGGTGGCTTGCACTGTCTTGAAGGCAAGACCCTCTTCTGGTTTCTGAGAATAAAATGTGGATGGGCAAGGACTAAGGCAGCAGAGGCCATCTGAGATAGAAAAGGACAATAAAAACTACAGCAAAAGATGATGCTATCTGGGTGAGAGCAGTGGTGGAGAGGCAGTGAGGCCTCACAGATACCAGATAAAAGTATAATTTAGGGCCCCGGCACTGGTGGATATATGACATATGGGTTTAAGTGAAAGAGAGACAGCAAGGATGACAGCAAGAACACTTTCCTAAGCTACTGGTATGATGTGGTTGCCATTAACTGAAAAACAGAAAGATTGGAGAGGGAGAAGATTGCAAAGCAGAAGAATGGGAGAATAGTGATTCCAAATGACTCCCAGGTACAAAGGCTAAGTGACCCCACAGGCAACTGGACATCCCAGACTGTAGATCAGGAGTGTGGGACCAGGCTGGATATATACAATCATCAGCCATCAGCACAGTGATGCTATTTAAAGTCATCAGACTATATAAACTTCCCTCTGAAATAAGTTTAGAAAATAAAAACAAAGAAGAATGAAAACAAACTATCAAAGGAGTCTGCAAAGGAATGGTTCCTGATGTAGGAGGGTAAATGAGAGAATGTGGTGTTCTAGAAGCCAAATGAAGAGAGCTTTAGAACTAGACAAGAGTGGGGATGAACAAGGCCAATGATTACTCCAATATTAAATTAAGATGAAGGCTAAGAATTAAACTTTGGATCTAGGAAGAGGCCAATGGTGACTGACCATGGCAAAGTTGGGAGAAGGGGAAGATGGCTTGTATGAGTTCTACATAGAATTGGAGGAGAAGAATTGAAAACTATAAATATTGATATAAATTGGAAAAGAGAAATAGAGTGGCTTGAGGAGAATATATGGTAAAAAAAAAGGTATTATTTATTTTCGAGAAGCAAAAATTACAAAATAATAGTGAGGAGAAATTCTCAGTGCATGAGGGGGCATTGGTCAATGTCTAGAGGTATATCCGTGTGTAGAAGATGGTAGATAGATTCTAGTGGAAGGGGGAGGGTTTGGTGTGAAAGGGGCACGGGCAGTGAGCATGCCTATGGCATCAGGAGAGAAGGCCAGGGCATAGACACACACAGCATGCAGGTGGACAGGTGTGGAGAAAATATGGAAGATCCCTTCTGATTGTTTTTGTTTTCTCAGTCTCAGTAGGAAGAAGGACCTCGACCAAAGAGTGAGCACTGGAGGTTTTGGAGGTTTGCAGGAAGAAAAGCTGTGAAATATTAAAAAAAAAATACCGTGGGAGCATCACCAGACTAGAGAACATGTTAGAATTTGGGGGCAACACTGAATACCTTCATGAAGTTACTGGTCATGAGTCAAAGTGAGACCAAAGCTTAGATACCCTAGCAGAAATCTTGTCTGGATGAGATGCTGGCGGTTGATCATTAGATTCATCACCTAGCCCAGGGCTGTTGGTTGATGCCTGAGACCCATGGAGGAAGGGACAAAGAATCATATGTAAAAAAGCAAAAGAAAACACTGCACCACTAAAAGCTTTGAAATGTTAACACTACTTTTAAAGCATGTAAACAAAAGATGAGAAGATGACCGTCTCTCCCCATCCCACCGCTCGTCATGGAGCACCTCAAAGAATCTCCTGCTTTGGCACTGGTGGAATTTTCAGCCTTACCAGGTGAAAGTGGTGGTGACCTGAGGAGGATTATGGAACCTGTGAGTGTGCACAAGCAGGAGGACACTGCTGGACCCACGAAGAGGAAAAGGATCAAGATGTGAACACCATGTGGTGACTGACTAGAACGTCTCACCACGAAGGTCCCTCTGAGAGTTCCCAGAAGGACCTGAATGTAGACTCTGTCGATAAAAGATTCATGAAGGTTCGCTGTGGGAGGAGGAATTCTAAACACAAACCTTGCTCTGGCTGGTACAGAAGGGAAAGTCAAAAAGATTTAAAGCACAAGTGGACCTGACACATCACTGCTTGCTTGAAGACAGAAGAAAACCCATGAGATGGAGTGCAGATAGTTATAAGATGCCAAGATTGGACCTTGGCTAACACCCAGCAAAGAAATAGACCCCATCCCTAAAACTGTGAGGAACTGAATTCTAGCAACCTGAATGAGCTTGGATGCAGACTTCTCCATAGAGCCTGCAGACAAAAAACCCACCTGGATAACAGTTTGATTTCAGTCTTCTGATACCCTGAGCAGAGAATCCACCCAAACTGGGAGCTCTTTGTTAATAAATGAGTGTTGTTTTAAGCCCCTAAATTTGTGGTAGTTTGTTATGCAACAACAGAAAACTAGTACACTAGTCTTCATACATCTCTAGTGCAGGGCCTCATGAGCTTTAGAACCAGGACATTCATGTCTGGTCGGTGGCACTCAGGGAACTCAGTGAACTGGGGCCGTGGGGCATCAGGTTCTCTCAGAGACATCAACGTACCTGGAAAATTGTGCTCATCTCCACAGTGATGGAGTTAGTTCCTGAGATCTTTTCCCCAAACTTGTTGGGTTAACCTTTGACCATGATTCAGTTTCAAAGCCATTATATTATATAGCATAATTCTATCCACAGACTCCCATTTACTTATAGAAGAATAGTAGGACTTTAATAGGCTGTGAAAAAGTTTTACAATGTTGATAATCACAAATGAGACCCTATTAACACTCATTATATCTGTGCCTCCAGTTCATTATTTCTTAGGATAATCAAATGAAGTTGTCACACAGAAGGACTATTGTTTTTATTGTGGAAATTACAGTTTTTTTTCCCCAGCTGGCATGTTAATTATCTCCAACCTAATCACCAGAAGATTCAAGGATTTAAAAAGGAATCAAATACACAAACACACACACACACACACACACACACAAATTTTAACTTTAAGACAATACAAATCTGGATCTAGCCAAGTTGGAGAAGCCTCAGCATCTGAAAGGTGAAAAGAAGGTGCACTTACTGGGGAATAACACAATGATGAGTTCCTTGGGTCTTCAATTTCTTCCCATATGCTCTGGAGAGAGTGCTGCGGAAGCCTCCAATCAGGACCACTAAGTGGCACAGACAAAACAAAAAAAGAAGCCTGCTCTCCCAACCAAAGGATTGGAAAAGAATGGTCTAACAGCAGAAAACCTTGCTGGCAATACCCACCCAACTGCAATGAAATACCAGGATGGTTCCAGTGGAGTCCATCGGGGAGCAGATTATCTACTTCATATCCACTGAACAGAAGCAGCCATGCTTTGATGTTCTTGCCTGCTGGTATTACTGGCACCAACAAAGGAGCTCATCTTCTATTTCCCATCTGGCAAAAGTAGGCATTATGATTTTCACTTTGGAGTGGTAGCAACAGACAAAGTAGGAAGCTGTTCTCCATCCCCTGCCTGACAAAAGGAAATAATTTTACAGTTCCCTTGGCAATGTAGTATCAATGGGGTCCAGAGGGAACCTGAGCCCCCACACCCACCCAGCATGCAAAAGATTTACCAAGACAGTGTGAAGCAGAGCTAGTGTCATCTTTGCAGCCCTGATGGCACTGGAGTTCAGTAGGAAGCTGAGCCTCCACCTCAACTCAATAAGAAAGAGTCCCACACACTGAGAGGCAAGGTGAGTGTCACCTTCCCTACCCTGGAGTCACTGGAGACAAGTAGGAAGCTGAGCCACCACTGCAAGCCAGAATCAACACACTGACAAGATAGTAGAGTCCAGGCTAATCAGCACTTCCATTTCACATACTTCTGTTGTCAGCAGGGCCCAGCAGACAACTGAACCTCTACGCTGCCCCACCTACAATGAGACTGAGTGAGGTCATGCCAATAAGCAATTAGGAATTGTCTGGAAACAAATGAAAACCTTAAAAATTTCAGGAAAGGAAAAGAAGTTATGAGAAACAACCAAATGGTTATGGGGGGTAAGATGGTGGACCGAAGGCACCACCAGCCAGAGCATCTCTATAGAAGGAGAAGTTTTAGATGAAAGAGAAAAAACAGACAGACAAATGTAGATAAGAAAGGGGGCTTAAGGAAGTGTTCCTGAACCCACAGGAGACTCCAGGGGAAGAGGAGGAAGAGCAAGATTGGAAGGAGAAAGGCATCGATGGGAATTAAGCCCAGTGAGGCTAGGAGTCCAGGCAGAAGGGTACCTGGATCCAGTACCATACCCCTCCCTTGTATCTCAGACTCTTCCTGGGCTCTTGAGGTGCTGGAGAGACATTCTGTTGACGCAAGCCCAGACAACGCTGCTCCCAGTGAGTGGAGAGCTGCTTTCAAAAAGGGCACCAGACTCCCAGCACCGCTTAGTGCATCTCATGCCGCACAGACCCAAGCAAGATGGGAGATTCCACATTGCTTTTTGACACACCTGCTGCCTTTGTCTTCACCAGGGTGCCCCAAACATTCTGGTTCCATCTTCCTCATCCCAACACAGACATTTCTCAACTCTGGCCCAGACTGCAGGAGCCACATGAGTGCAGTGGGTCCTGGATGATGAGAGTGATTCCACACACCCGTCATTCTGGGTGGACTGCCTCCCAGAGAGAGGTTTGAAGAAGACGAGAGAGTGGACTTTCCTCCACCTAGACTCTTTTTCTTCCCTTCCCCTCCCCCTCCCATGGCTACTGAGAGAAAAAATTGAGCCACCACACAGAGGCTCCCACAGGGAATGGAGCTCATACCTTTTCTCTGGAGGTCCTGTAGCAGAAAAAAGAGGTGCTTGGACTGTGAGTGCACTGCCTGCTGGCCATTCCTGGTACTGTTGCTGGTGACTTCAGCAGAGTGGGACACAGCCCGAAGTGGAGGGACATTGATCCAGCTTGAGCATCCCAGGAGGGACTTGGGAACAGTATGCTTCTCCCTGCTATGTTCAGGGATTGATCTCCAGGGCCCAGAGGATGGGCCCACATGTCAGATCCAGTACACTCAGGTCCCAATCACAAAACCCAGGGGCAAGAGGGGATATTTGTGAATAATTCTCATGAGCTGTGGATGCCTGCAGGGGCAGATTGGGAGAGAGTGCAGTTTGGGTTCACACCTATGGTGTACATGTGGGGGCACCCCTCCTCCCCCAGAAGGGCCCCATTCCCAGCTCTGGCTGGGATCCTGGACAGGGAAACTCCCAGTCCCCATCACAGTCATAGTACAACAAGGCTGGCTTGAGGTCCTGCCTGCCAGCAGAGGCTTGGAAGAAACCACAGAATAGGGGAGGGTGGAAAGAAGTGAAGTTTGTTCCAGACTACCTGATTCAGGGTCTCAGACAGCCCTGCCTCCACACACAGACTTTCTGGCTGAGTAGGCCCTACTTCAGCCCATCCCTGGCAGCTGTGCCCAAAGGCAGAAATTTGACCCCTGCTAAAACTTCTGTGGAATTTTAGTGCAGGTTCACGAAACCAAGTCACACCCAGCCTCACTCCCCTACCTGGACCTGCTGAAGTGTAAAATACGGACACATCTGCCAGTTCCAGAGCCCCACCCACCATCTGGGACACTAGAGTTCTTCTGAGTAACTAGAGGAGGTCCCAGGAACCAAAAACAACACTGAAGCTTGTTCTTCCCAGCAAGCAACACCTACGGATAGGGAGGTCAGTTTACATGCCCTTTTACTACATTTACTGACTCACCATACAGGGTGTGGTCAGTTCTCACACAGAAGCATGACCTCAGGGCTCAGATATTAAACTCGGTATATGTCATTATCGAAACAAAAGAAAATCGAAAGGTTTTACCTCCAAAGAGGTAAAAATTGCTCCATACGAGAAAGAATCAGCAAAAGAACTCTAGAAGTATGGAAAATAAAAGCTAAAGAACACCCAGGAAAGGCTTCACCAGCACTCTAGCAATGGATACCAACCAAAATCATAACACTGAAATGACTGGTGAATAATTTTGAACATGGATTGTAAGAAACCTCAATGCAATTCAATAAAATATGGAAATACAACACACAAAAAAAGCCAAAGTGCAGGAAATGAATGAAAAATTCACTAAAGCAGTTCAAGTATTAAAGAAAAATCAAACAGAACTTCTGGAGATGAAAAATTCATTCAAGGAATTACAAAACACAGTAAGAAGCCTTAAGAACAGGTTAGGTCAGGCAGAAGAAAGAATCCCAGAGCTTGATGATACCACCTTTCAATTAAATCAGTCAGTCACAGAGAGAGAACAGAGAAATAAGGGAAATAAACAAAGCATACAAAAATATGGAACTATGATAAGAGGCCTAACATAGGAATCATAGGCATTCCTGAGGGGGCAGAAGAAAATACACAATGGTTAGATAATTTAATTGAGTGAATGATTGAGGAAAATTTCCTTGACCTTGCTAGAATTCTAGATATCCAGGTACAAGAACCTCCTAGGACCCCTGGCGGAGCCATGATGAAGAGGAAAACACAACACATAGTCATCAGAGTGGAGAAATTAAACATGACAGAGGTGCTCTTATGAGCTGTAAGGGGAAAGCAGTAAGTAGCTTACCCAGGGAAACACATCACACTAACTGCAGACTGCTCAAGTGACACCTTACAACTGGGGCTCTACTCTCACTCTTCTCAAAGGAAATAAGGCCCAACTAGAATTTTGTATCCTGGAGAACTAAGTTTCATATATGACGGAGAAATAAAATTGTTCTCAGATAAGCAATCTCTGAGGGAGTTGTTCAAGACAAGACCTGCCATGCAGGAAGTACTCAGAACTGCATTAGTCATGGATCAGCACAATAGAACTCATCAGTGTAAAATTACCCAAAAGCTAAAGGTTAAAGGCCAGATACCACAATGGCACAGAGATAAAACAAAGCAACAGAAATCTAATCAACAGGATGCACAGATCCGACCCACTTATCAAATATTTCAATAAATATGAATGACTTGAACTGCCCACTGAAGAGACATAAATTAGGTGAATGAATACATATACATATGCCAAGTAACATCTATCCTCAGGAAATACATCTAACTCACAAAGACTCATTCAGACTCAAACTGAAGACATGGAAAACAATATTCCATGGAAAGGAAAACCAAAAGAAAGCTGGTGTGGCAGCTCTCATATCGAATAACTTAGTCTTCAAATCAACAAAAGTAATGAAAGACAAAGATGGTCATAATATAATGGTAAAAGGAACAATTCAACAAGAAGACATAACAATTCTAAATATTTACATGGTCAACAGAGCTGCACTCATATTCATGAAGCAAATACTACTTCATCTAAGCAAAATGATAAATGGCAGCACCATAATAACTGGGGTCTTCAAAACCCCTTTCACAGAACAGAACAAATCCTCCAAATAAAATATAAACAAAGAAACAATGGACTTAAAGTGAACTCTATGAGAAATGATCCTAACAGACATTTACAGAACATTTTACCCAAAAACTGCTGAGTATACATTCTTCTCATCAGCTACTGGGACATTCTCTAAGCTTCACTATATCCTAAGCAATAAAACATGTCTCAACAATTCTTTTTAAAAAATGCAAATTATACCATGTATCCACTCAGACCACAATGGAATAAAATTAGAAATCAGCTCCAACAGAAACAATCATCTCTACACAAATTCATGGAAACAAAACAACATACTTCTGAATGATACTCAGGTCAAGGAGGAAATTAAGATGGAAATCAAAAGATTCTTTGACCTAAATGATAACAAGGACACAAGTTATCAAAAATCTGTGGGACACAGCTACTGCAATCCTGAGAGGAAAATTATAGTCATACATTCTTTTTTCTAAAATACAGAAAGATCACAAATCAACAATCTAATGAATCATCTCAAAAAACTGGAAAAGGATGAGCAAACCAATTCCAAACCCGACAAATGAAAAGAAATAAGAAGGATCACAGCAGAACTAAATGAAATCAATAATAAAAGACCTGTACAAAAGATTTATGAAACAGAAAGTTCATTCTTTGAAAAGAAAAGAAAATTGGCATGATCCTGACTAGATTGGCAAGATCCTCACTAGAACCAGAAGCACAAAAGTCAGGGTGCTAATAAGCTCAGTCAGGAATGAAAAAGGAGAAATTACAACTCATACCATGGAAATACATAATATCATGTATGAATACTATGAAAATGTCTATGCAGGTAAACTTGTAAGTGTGGAGGAAATGGACAAATTCTTAGAATGACAATGCTTCCCTAGGCTCAATCAGGAAGAAATAGAATTCCTGAACAGACCAATATCAAGTACTGAAATTGAAGCAGCAATAAAAACTTTCCTAAACATAAAAGTCTCAGACCAGACGGCCTCACAGCTTAATTTTATCAGACCTACGAAGAAGAACTGGTGCCTATACAGCAGAAATTATTCCACAATATTGAGAAGGTAGGATTCCTCCCCAACACAGTTTACAAAGCCAACATCACTCTGATCCCAAAGCCATGAAAGGACTCGCCAAAAATAGAAAATTACAGACCAATATCCATTATGAATATACATTCAAAAAATGTCAAGAAAATCCTAGCAAATCTAATTCAGCTACTCATCAAATAAATAATCTATCATGATTAAGAGGGCTTCATCCCAAAAATGCAGGGATGTTTCAACATACACAAACCTATAAATGTAATTCACCACATAAACAGAAGTGTAAGCTAAGACCATATGATCCTCGCAGTAGATGCACAGAAAGCATTTGATAAAATTTGGAACACTTTTATGATAAGAACGCTTAACAAAATAAGCATAGATGGGACTTACCTCAAAATGATAAAAGCCGTATAGGACAAACTCTCTGCCAACATTATACAGCATGAGGAAAATTTGAAAGATTTCCTGCTCAGAACTGGAACCAAACAATATTGCCTTCTATCACCAGTTCTGTTCAACATAGTGCTTGGGTTCCTAGCCAGGGCAATTAGATAAGAGAAAGAAAGCAAGCCAATACAAATGGGGGCAGAAGATGTCAAACTACTGTGCTTTGCTGGCAATATGATATTTTATCTAGACCCCGAAGATTCAGCCAAGAGATTATTGCAATTGATAAGTTCAGCAAAGTCTCAGGTTACAAGATTAATGTACATAAATTGGTAGCATTCATATACGCAAACAACAGGCAAACAGAGATCCAAATCAAAGACTCCATACTTTTCACAATGGCAACAAGGTAAATAAAATACCCAGGAATATATTCACCTAAGCTGGTGAAAGAGCTCTACAGGGAGAACTACAAAACACTGAGCGAGGAAATAGCAGAGGACATAAACAGATGGAAAGCCACACCATGCTCATGGTCATACTGCTCAAACTGATCTACAGATTCAATGCAATCTCTATTACAATACCAACAACGTTTTTTGCATATCTCAAAAAAATAAATGAACACTTTATATCAAACAAGAGAAGACCCCCGTATAGAAAAAGCAACCTTAAGCATAAAGAAAAAAATGGAAGGCACCAATTTAGCAGTCTTCAAGCTATCCTACAAGGCTAGAGTATCCAAAACAGTATGGTACTTGCACAAGAACAGAGACATAGACCAGTGGAACAGGACTAAAAACCCAGATACAAAACCATCCAGATAGAGCTATCTGCTCTTTGATAAACAAGAAACATACACACAGTGGGAAAAAGAATACCTATTCAATAAGTGGTACTAGGAAATTTGGATAGCCACATGCAGAAGACTCAAACAGGAACTGCCCTTTTTGCCTCTCACAAAAATCAATTCACAATGGATTACAGACTTACACCTAAGGCATGAAACCTTAAGAATTCTAGAAGAAAATGTTGGAAAAACTCTCACAGACATCAGCCTAGGCAAAGAATTAATAAAGAAGACCCCAAAAGCAATCATGGCATCAGTGAAAACAAACAAATGGGACCTTATCAAATTAACAAGGTTCTGCACAGCCAAGGAAACTCCCATGAGAGCAAACAGACAATCTAGAGAATGGGAGAAAATATTCACATGCTACACATCCAATAAAGGGCTGATAACCAGAATCTATATCGAACTCATCAAACAAATCCATACAAAGTGGTCAATGACATGAACAGAAACTTTTCAAAAGAAAAGACTAATGGCAGACTAGTGGCCAACACACATCTTTAAAAAGTGGTGAACATCTCTTATCCTCAGGGACATGCAAATAAAAACCACTATGAGATATCACTTAACTCCAGTGAGAACGGCTTTTATCAAAAAGTCCCAAAACAACAAATGTTGGTGTGGATACCAAGAGATAGGAACACTCATATACTGCTGCTGGGACTGGAAACTGATACTACCCTCTATGGAAAGTACCATAGTGATAACTCAGAGTTCTAAAAGTAGAACTATCATTTGATCCAGCAGTCCCACTATTGGGCATCTACCCAAAGGAAAAGATATTCTATGAAAAAGACATCTGCACTCGAATGTTTATAGCAGCATGGTTCACAGCTGCAAAAATATGAAAACAATACAAGTGCCCATCAATACATGAGCAGATTTAAAAAATGTGGCAGATGTGTACCGTGGAGTACTAGTCAGCCGTATAAAAAAATTAAAAATGATTAACTACCTATTCTATTATATTGGATGGAGCTAGAGTCCATTTTTTTAAGTGAAATATCATAAGAATGGAAAAACACCACAGGCACTCACCATTAAATTCGTACCAAATGATCAACACTAATGTGCACATATGGGAAGAAACATTGATAGGGTGTTGAGCAGGTAGGAATGGGGAAGAGGGATTAGGTAAATCCACAAATAGCGGCTATGGTGCATACTCCCTAGTGAATGGGCACTGTTTTGGGACAGTGCAAAAGCAATTATGTAATCAAAGCCTTTGTAACCCTATAATACTCCGACATACAAAATAAAAACAAGGAACCAAATGGAAATTGTAGATTTTAAAACTATAATAACTAAGTTAAAATTTGGGGGATAAACTCAATAGTAAAAGGGAGAAGATAGAATAAATGAACTTCAAAGCAAATCAATAGAATTTCCCTATTTTGAACAATAAAGAAAAAAACAGATATAAAACAGAACAAACAAGACAGCCGCGGGGACCCATCAGACAGCATCTGTATCATCAGAGACCCAGGGAAAAAAAGAAAGTCGAAAGAGACAGTAGGACTGAAAAAAATATTCAATGAAGTAATATCTGAAAATATCACAAATTTGGCAGACAAAACCCTACAGATTCAAGTATCTAAGTGAATTCTACATAAGATAAACCCAAAGAAGTCCAGATCAAGACATGTCCTTTAAAACCTTCTGAAAACTGAAAAATGAAGACAGATAAAAACTCTTCAAAGCATGCCCAAGAGAAATGATGTAGACTGATGGAGAGATATGGATTCAAATGACAGATTTCTCATTCAAAACCATGGAGGATGGGAGGAAGAGGCCTAACATTTTTAAATTGCTGAAAGAAAAGAACTATCAGCCACTAAATCTGCATCCAGCAAAATTCACACTCAGAAAGGAAGGGCAAATAAAGGCGTCCTCAGATGGAGGAAACTAAGACAAGTTGTGCTTAGCAAACCTCCTCTTACCAATGTATAGAGTGAGTTCTCTAAACAGAAAGGAGCTGGTATCAGAAGAATGCTTGGAACCTCAAAAAGAAGAACATCAGAATGGGAAAATAGGGGAGGATAAAATATGCTTCTTCCCATACGTTTTTGAATGATATTTGATGTGGCATCCAGTGCAACAGGGGCGTCACTTAGCACCATTCCATTTTAAAAAGTAAAAAGCTGAAGGAAGCTAAATGGAAATAAGGTTTCTACATTTCACTTCAAATGGTAAAACATCCACACCAGTGGACTCTGATAAGTTGTGCATGTATAATAATAATTAAAGTCACCACTAAGAAAATTATAAAAGATATATTATCAAAAACACTGTAAAAAAATCAATATCTAATCCTAAAACTCCTGAAGTATCCAACAGGAGGGTAAGGAAAGAGATGCAGAGGAAAGAGCAAGATAATTAACAAACAGAAAACAAATCAAAAAGTAGCACACACCTGACCCTTAAGCATATAACAATTCCCTTGAATGCAAATAGTGGGCATGTGTCAATTAAAAGATAATACCAAAGTGGAGTGGGAAACAGCATGATTCAACAAAATTTATGCTGCCTGTTAATGAACGCACTTCAAATTTAACAGCATAGTTACAGCGAATGTAAAAGGATGGAAGTGATAAACTACGCAACCTCAGTTCTCTTTAAAAACTAATATGGCTATGTTAATATGAGATAAAGTAGACTTCAGAGCAAAAACAATTACTAGACATAAAGAGGTACATCACACAATAATGGAAAGGCCAACAAACAAGCAAGACATAAGAGCTGTTTAAATGTGTACACAATATGGCCTCTGTACACATGAAGTACAAACTGACAGAACTCAAAAGAGAAACAGATAAATGCACAATTTTACCTGAGGAC
Organism: Lemur catta; assembly: GCF_020740605.2. Classification (NCBI taxonomy): domain Eukaryota; kingdom Metazoa; phylum Chordata; class Mammalia; order Primates; family Lemuridae; genus Lemur; species Lemur catta. The sequence goes on along the minus strand of NW_025423864.1, from coordinate 1,146,695 downwards.
TTCACCACCCTACTCTAGTAATCTACAGACAGAAGATCAGCACAGGCGTAGAACAAGTGCATAACACTCTCAGCCCCCACAAGTGGGTAGTCATAGAACAGTCCACCCAATAATAGCAGATGAAACTTTTTTTCCAATAATCCATGATGAATTCACAAAAATAGTCCATATTCTAAGTCATAAAATAAACTTCAAGAAATTTAAAACCATTGAAATCATACAAGTACGTTCAATTAAAATAATTGAATACACCTGGAAATTATGAGAAAGATAACAGAAATTCTCCAAACAGTTGAGAATTAAATAGTACCCATCAAAGAAAGGCATGGGTCTAAGAAGAAAGCTGAAAGGAATATAGAATACATGAAACTGGATGAAAATAAAAATATAACTAATGAAATTATGTGAACGCCACTTAAACAGTGCTGAAGATGACATTTATTGCACTAAGTACCTACGTTATTATAAAAGGAAAAGTTCAAATCAATAGTCCTAGTTTAAGAAACTAAAAAAGAACAAGAGAAACTGAAAATAAGAATGAGGAGGAAATAGTGAATATAAGAAGAAAAATAATTATATGAAAAAACAGGAAAATAATAAGAAATCAAGAAAACAAGTAGCTAGTTCTTTAAAAAAATAAATAAAATCAACAAAAATCTGACAAGACCGAGAAAGATAAAAACAGAGAAGATACAGATCACTAATATCAGACATGAGCAGCAAAAAAGGCAGATGTTACAGCCATTAAAATGATAACTAATGAATGCTACAAAAAATGTCATGCTCATCAACTTAACTATGTATAACAAATGGAGCAATTTCTCAAGAACCACAAATTATCCAAACTGAGCCAATATTAAATAGATAACCTGAATAGCTCCGTAACTATTTAAGAAACAAATGGCATTTGGAATAAAACAGCTCCCTCTCCCCAAAGTCTCTAGGCCTAGAGGGTTTCACTGGAGAATTTTAACCAACATTCAAGGAATTAACACCAGGGTTATACAAACTCTCCTAAAAAATTGAAGAAGACAATTACTTACCAAATAGTTTTATAAAGCCAGTATCACCTTCACATCAAAACCAGACAAAGACAGCAAAAGAAAAAAAGAGAACAACAGACCAAAGGATGTCACTAATTTAGAAATAAAATCTGCACCAAAATATGAGGAAATTGAAGCAAGTAAGGTTAGTGTGAAAAGAATTACACACCTGACTGAGTTAGATTTATTTCAGGTACTATGCTTGGCTCATTCAGCAAGTCAAATCTCAAACACAGCAGATACCACCATTAGCGGTCAATGCTAACATCATCAGGAATAAGACAAATCAGATGTAGATCCCATGTTAGGATGCAAAGAGAAGATCCACAGGACCACTTCTGTGATACACTTGTCAAAACACACAGGATCTAAATCTGAATGAACAGAAAAAATCAAAAGAGTTAGGCAAACTTTTTGTCTCCAGGAAGAAAGAGCCATATAAATCTGTGCTGAAAATTAAAATTACATAAGTCTGATGGCACTGTAAGAATTGTAACACCTCCAAACATTGACAATGACCACAGTACCTGAACCAAAATGATGTCTGTCTAAATGTAAATTTATCATTATGTATAGTGATGAAAATGGTAAAAGACGAATGAGAAATCAAGTAACTTCACTAAAGTATGCATGAAAACTTGAGTGTTTGGTTATTGAAAGAGCTCACACTTTGACAGTTTGAGGATATAAAATTGGCTTTCATTGGCAAGATCCAATTAAAAGTCTTTCACATCATATAATTTAAAAAAAAATTGGCATATATTGTTGAGATGCCTTCCAAAGAATATATTCATTTAGACTTGACTCATTAATGTATCCTAGAGGAGAAACTCTTCTAGAGGACTGTATCCAGCAGCATCTGGAAATAAAAGTAAAGAATTATATTCTTTACCTAAAAGATTTTGTAGGAAATAAGTGTAAGCTAGTAAGAAAGAGGCAAGAACTTTATTGGTGTTAATAAGAATGATAAATATATATGTAAACAGGCAATACAAAACTCGTATTGTAATATTAATATTATATTATCATATTATTATTATTATATTAAATATTATTGTCCATAGTTGCACATTAAATTAATTATCATTGTGGTTCAGCATCTGGTTTTCTCAGCTCCCTTCACTCATTCAACAACCACATGCGAAGGAACTATGACAAGCACTGGAAGGACAAGGTGAAGATGACACAGTCCACATGACCGACCTCAACAATCGTATACTGTAATATGCAAAGAGGAGAAGCAGGGAACACCCTGCAGAGTCAGAGAGACCATAACAAGTATAAAATGGGCACTCTTTTAACACAGACAAGGGCCATCTGTCCAAGTTTTCTATCAGTAGAGTACACTTTTTGGTAGGGGTGATACATAACTTGATAGCTGAGGGACAATTATCAGATAGAGGGAAGAAGTAAAGGAAAACAGGTGGCAGTGAGGAGGGACATTGTGGAATTCTAAGTAGTCTAGTTTTTGAGATGCTAGAACAGAGGGGCAGTGTAGGGTATGTGGCAAGATATGAAGTTGAAAAAATTGACAAGAACCACATTGATGTGGGTGATGTTTCCATGCTAAGAAATATGGAACCTTTTCTGAGGGCAAAAGTATGCCAGTGAAAAAGTAGATGATGGATTTAAAAGGTCACAGGTCAAGTGACTGCTTATGAACTATAATTGCTTGGCTTAGTGTCACTAGATGAGTTTGGGGGTTTGGGCCTTAAATCATTATCATAAACGTAGAAAGCTGATGATGCCTTCGTTTTCTAAGAATAGTTCCAGTGTGCTGCCTGACACATGAATAGGTTCATAGGGATGGTAGAGTGAATAAAGTGCAGATCCAGAAAATAACAAAACAAAACATAAATTTCATGAGATTTCTCTGAAGCTATGGAATATGATAATGAAATCATGAAGCATAAGTATACTGTTCAGTATGAATGTTAGTGTTTTCACATCTTTCACTAGATTCATGTAAGAGGAAATATTTAATGTAGTATCTATTAACCAAATAATAGAGAGGGATGCCACTTCTTACTTACAGCTGATTTCAGAAATCAAATCATTACTCTCAATTTAATTCATAAAATTTGGCAGCATACCTACTTCTAGTCCTGAAGTTATTTCTTCCAACTCCTGCTGCATCTGAAATAAGTCAAATATTATTTATAATCTTCAGGTAAACCAGAGACATTTTCATGGCATTGCTAGAGAGACTAGACTTAACTTGAGGATTGCTTAAATAGAGAAATAATCACATAATAAAATAAAATTCCTATTTATTTCACATTTAGATAACAGAATGTGTATGTGTGATGCTGTCTACAATCATCTAATAAAAAAGTACAATTAATATTGGTCTACTGAATATACATGACTTCAAAAAGGGTGACATTTTCTCTTATCAGTACAAAGGTTGGACAATTCAAATCACATTTTCACATGAATGTGTTACTTTGAAATTCTTAGGAAAACTCTACCCTTTATAAAACATGATGAGGTTTTTTCACTGTAATTGATTTTTCCTTAAAATAAAATTTTTATTTTCCACTTCTAATAAAACTAAAATATTAAAGTATGTTCTATGCTACTAACATTTTAGCACAGAATCATGAATACACATATGAAGAAAATGGCACTGTCATAATGTCATGTGAATATTCTACTGGCTAAGATTAGGTAAAAATATTGTGCTGCCTGTCTTATGACTGACATTTTGTCATATGAACACTAAGATCTCCCAAAATTTGCTTGAAATAAGGATAAATATAGGTTAGAGCCAGTTTTCAAACTTAGTTTCTTTGATTCACGATGTTCTAGAATTAGAAAAGAGGTCAAAAATATATAGCTCATGAATTGTAATTTTTATTTCTTTTCAGAAATTAGTACCAGGTTTTGGAAACATCTGGCTGCTTATAGCTGCAATTTTTAGTTATTTCTAAAAATGTGTGAAAACATTTCTAACTATTAATGTATTGTAAATGTTCTCATATAGAGGATTCTTGTTTAACTCCTTTGTATAAAAGGTATTCTCCCTCTAAATGCCCAAAACGGGGCCTGAAAGAGTATATTCAAGCTAATAAATATATTGTCGTGATAATCATAATATGACATCTGATGCCTTCACAAATGTCTGACTAACACTTTTCCCAGTATTTTGAGAGACTGTTTTCAAGAACACTTTTGTGAGAACACCACCATAGAAAGGCATGAACAAATGAATAATCTGATAACAGTATTACCAGCCAGGTGTTGTAAAAGTACAACTCAATACCAGATGAAGGGAGAAGGCTTTATCAACAGAATCTTACGTTACCATTAATAAACACTATGTAAAATGTACATCGTAACGTGACTTGAACTAAGGGCCTATTAATGTAATTATCTTTTCCCAGGTTACATATGAAAGCTCAGAAGGGAAAGGGAAGGACCCAGATCCCAGGAAGGGAGCTGCTCTGGGAGGGGCACCCAGAGGCTTAGGAAAAGGGTCTGGAGTATTGATGCTTCTAGTTTTGTCCTGGCTGGTGGGAGGCTTGAGTGATTTTATCTATATTGACAAGTGAGACTGTCAAATATTAAATGATGTTTTAAAAGACTCTTTCATTTTATTCTTACTTTCCCCTTAAATCACACATTTTCCTCATATTTCCCTTACTAGAAATTCAGAATTGTTGTCGCCAGTTGAAGGGCAATACAGTGCCTGGCACAGATTATAGAAGGAAAAAAGACAGCAAAATGTCTTGATAGATTTTCCATCTTAGTCATCAATCATTCAAGTGATGGCAAGATAGAGAGACAAAAGTGAATGCCATTTTAAAAGTTCAAGTACATGCCTCATTTAACTAAAAAGTGCTGTGCAATTGCCCACCAATAGGCAAATTTTACAAAACTTGAGATTAAAAGGCTGTAATTACCTTAGCAATTAAACATGTACTTTTATGTAAGGAAATGACAAATCTTTTAATTTAAAAAGAGAAGTTAATCTTTGTAGTACTACAGGTTTATTTAATTCATAAAACTTACCTCTCTTGGACTGCTATAAATAATAAATATCCAGATGTGGTTAAGTGTTTGGATGCCAATCATTCCCTTGTGACTAAGGGTGGAAACTTTGAGATGGTAGAGGAAAACTTCAAAAGTGTTATGAACCACAACCACAGCCAAACTAAAATCAATTGGAAGGAAGCCAAAGGACCTCTCAATATACTTCCTGTTATTACAGAAAATTCAATCTCTAACATCTAACTTAAATGCAGCCTTTAAACAAATCTAAAATGTGTCATTTTACTTACATGTATTGAATAACATTACTATCTGGGTATCTCTTGAAAATGAGAGCTGCAGGGAATTTAAGAAAATAGAAAACTTTCTCTTTCCTCTCTTTATTAACTCAGATAATTATAACCATTACTAATCATGCATAGGTCATTTAAACAACTCAGTATTTCGCCAAACTAAAAACAGTAATTATATCAGAAATCTGAAACCCAAAGGAAAGAAGATCATATAACTAACCTCACTCAAGTTATTCTTCAAGCTGGTATCTAAAGTCCATGGGCAGGAAGAAGAAAACAGTGAGTATTCTCTTCCAGGAAATTCTCTGTGAAGACCTAACCCATCAACAACAGTTCCAGCAGAAGCTGACTCTGTGCTCATTGTACAAGGGCCAGAGAAACTTCTGGTCTCCTGTGTCTCTGCAACAAGACTGCTACTGAATGCTGCTGGCCTCTCAGTAGCTCTGTGAAGATTGCAAAAAGACAAATGTTTAGTATTTCATTTTTTCTTAAATGATTCCTAAATGATTAAATTTTCAAAAAGTGACCATAAGAGTAAATGGAACTTCCCAGTAAATAGTGTTTTAACTTTGAAGATGTGTCAAAGCATGCCTACTCTGTGCAGTTACGCTTTCACAATTGTTCCAAAGAAGTGAGTGTGTGTGTGTGTGTGTGTGTGTGTGTGTGTGTGTGTGTATATATATACATATATATATATATATATATATATATATATATATATTCCTAGGGGAATTGCTAAAAAAGAAGTAATTTAAATAAAGTAAGGAGGGTAGAGAAATGTCTATCAATGATGCAGCAATGTATGGCTTAACAAGTAATAATTGCTGCCTTCTGCAATGGCTCTATTTATAAGATTCTTGTGGATGCCATAAGAAACACTTGTATTGAAAGGAATAGTAAGTGAAAATGAACAATGTGAATTTATCAGTTTGGTGCAATATAATGGCTATTTCACTATGTACAAACATATCAAAACATCATTTTATACTCCTTAAATACACACAACAAAATGATTATCCCTATAAAAAGGTAGATTAGTAGTATTCCATAGTTACATATCTGAAATTTTACTAATCCACTCATGTATTGATGTGCATTTGGGTTATTTCCACATCTTTGCAATTGTGAATTGTGCTGCTATAAACATTGGAGTGCAGATGTCTTTATGAAAGAATGTCTTTTTGTTTGTTTCTTTGTTTTCTGAGACAAAGTCTCACTCTGTTGCCCAGGCTAGAGTGCCATGGCATCAGCCTAGCTCGCAGCAACCTCAAACTCTTGGGCTGAAGCAATCCTTCTGCCTCAGCCTCCTGAATAGCTGGGACAACAGGCATGTGCCACCATGTCTGGCTAATTTTTTCTGTCTATGTTTAGTTGTCCAGATAATTTCTTTGTGTTTTTAGTAGAGACAGGGTCTTGCTCTCGCTCAGGCTATTGCTCAGTCTCGAACTTCTGAGCTCAAATGATCCACCTGCCCTGGTCTCCCAGAGTCCTAGCATTACAGGTGGAAGCCACCATGCCTGGCCCTAGAACATCTTTTTTTCCTTTGTTTAGATGCCCAGTAGTGGGATTACTGGCTCAAATGGTATTTCTACTTTTAGCTCTTTGAGGTATCTCCAAATTACTTTCCACAGGGGTTGTGCTAATTGGCAGTCCCACCAGCAGTGTAAAAAGTGTTCCTATCTCTCCGTATCCAGGCCAGCATTTGTTGTTTTGGAACTTTTTGATAAGGGCCATTCTCACTGGAGTTAGGTGATATCTCGTTGTAGTTTTGAGTTGCATTTGCCTAATGAGTAGAAATATTGAGCATTTTTTTATATTTGCTGGCCATTATTCTGTCTTCTTTTGAAAAGTTTCTGTTCCTGTCCTTTGCCCATGTATTGATGGGGTTGATTGTTTCTTGTTGTTTTCTTAAGTTCTATATAGATTCTTATTATCAGCCCTTTATCAGATGTGTAGAAAGCAAATATTTTCTCCCATTCTGCAGGTTGTCTATTCACGCTAATGATAGTTTCCTTGGCTGTGCAAAAGTTTTTTAATTTGATCAGGTCCCATTTGTTTATTTTTGTTGATGCTGTGATTGCTTTGGGGTTCTTCTTCATAAATTTTTTGCCTAGGCTGATGTCTGAAAGAGCCTTGCACCTCTTATATTATCCTGGACAGAGATTGAGCCCGTCCTTTGATGTGAGGTATCACAAGGGTTGAAAACATGCACCACATGTACTCGCCATCAAATTGGTACTAACTGACCAACACTATGGTGTTCACATGGTAGTAATACTGAGTGGGTGCTGGTCGGGGGAAGGGTAGAGGGTAAACCCACAACTAATGGAAGCAGAGCACACTGTATGGGGAAGGGACATGCTTGTAGCCCAAGCTTGGGCAGGGCAAACAGCATTGTATGCAACCGTTAGGTTTATTACAGGTAGAAACCCAAAAAGGATGTATAGGACAGAATGTGGTTAATGCAAAGCTTAGGCTCATAAAACAATAGCCACAGCAGTCTGGGGAGACCCCGGACTTTGTAGATCAGACAGCTGCAGCCAGCATTCCTTCCCGCTCCCTCCCTGATGGAGACCAAGGCTATCCCTCCCTAGGTCTCCTGATGAGGACTATGCCAGAACAGAAGGATGGATGCGACTGGGGAAAGGGGCCATAGGACTTGGTCATTTTAAGAAAAATGTACTACAAACAACTGTTGTGCCCACTGTCCTCTGCTGCCCACAGCAGGAAGCAATTCTCCACCTGCCAGTGTGGCCCAGAAACAAAGAAGTGAACACAGCTGGTGGGAGGGGGTCGGCTATCCCGGTTTATAAAAAACCTGATTGAACTCCCTTCTGTGTTGACACTTCTGACTCAGCCCACCCACACCCGGGTGAATAAACCAGCCACATTGCTCTCACATAACCTGTGTGTGAAATGTGTCCTTTAGGTCATTCATTCACCCTTTCAGTAACCAAAATGTTTGTACCCCCATAACATCCTGAATAAATAAAAAAAAAAGAAAATGTAGAAATTATTATTTTTGGTAAACCAATATAAACAAGATAATTTACTGAGTGCCAGAATGCACCAAAAGTAGTTGCAGTACTTGGCTATTTGGTTCGGGCTGTAGTCTTCCAAAAAGGAGTCAAACTCATTAATATTTTCATTTAGGGGGATGGTGACAAGCAGTTTTATGACAGTATCCCTCTCTAAATCATAAAGCTTCCAAAATACTTAGCTCAAGGACTATCAGGTCAGGTTAACTATGTGAGACTATTAAGGAGAAACAAAGCCAGATAAAACAAGAAAAGAGGGAGAGATGTAAACTGTTCTGCACTCCCATTTTAAAGGCAAGTTTATTTATTAATGTAATTTTCCAAAATTATATTATCTAGCTAGCTTTCACTTCCCACTAATTTCATGAACCTGTCTTAGTAAAAGGCGTGCTTTCAAGGCAAATTAATGATCTTAACTTATTTTCCATTCCATATTTTGACTTACATTTTTAGTTTCTTTGGCAAGTATTTTCTGTCTTCTAACTCTAATTGATAGAAGTGTTTATATTTTTCCAGTTCAATACAATGAAAATCTTCTGGAGCAGTTGTCATATTGGAGATTTGGGATTCAAGATTATTCATTCTGAATTCCCTCTGACTGCTTACTGCAGCCAGATGATTCTCTCTCAACTGTCGTCTGTATTCTTCCAATGCTGCTTGTGCCTGAAACAAATTAAAAGGATACATTTTTAGCAGTGACAACCTAAACAATTCTTGCATATTTGTTTCCTTCACTTTTGAATCAGACGGTGATTTTATTTGATTTTGCTTTATCTTAGTTTTTAGAGAAAGTATCTCCCTGTCACACAGGCTGGAGTGCAGTGGCCCAGTCGCAGTTCACGGCAGCCTCCAATTCTTGGGCCCAAGCGATCCTCCTGCCTCTACATCCCGACTAGCTGGGACTGCAGATGTGCACCACCATGTCTGGCACATTTTATTATTTTTGGAGAGACGGGGTCTCATTATGATGCCAAGGTTGGTGTCGAACTCCTGTTCTCAAGTGATACTCCCATCTCCACCACCCAAAGTGCTGGCAGGCATAAGCCACCACACCCATCCTCAGAGAGCAATTTTAAATACATGACAAAAGAAGATGAGGTTTAAAATATTTATCAGCAATTATCAACTAAATCGATCATTCAATTTGGGTTTTAAAAAATTGAATCATTCATAAATTAGTACTCAAGGAATCTAATAATCTAAAGAATAGAAATAATTTACAATTTTAAAAACTGAACATTGTAACACAAGTACAATTCAAGAGTATGGTAGAATTTCTAAATCCCATTTTTTTTTTCTTTTCCTAGTACTATTGTTTTATGCTAACTGCATGCTAACTGGCCTAAATATACAAATGATTCTCTAAGGTGCATCACTACTCTCAAAGATCGATTTAGTTGTAATGATGATAGAAACTGAAAAAGTTAAAGGGAGAAACAAACGCCACCCTCATTCTAGAAATCTACAAAACCAATTGCTAAAAGTGTAGTAGAAAAAACACACACAATGTACATATGACAATATAATCTGCAGGGAAATGAATGCAAGTGCAGTTCACACTTAACTAACCTGTAAAAATAGGTTGACTTCTCTTAATTTTTCTGCAATAAACTGTGTGGCTGTTTCTTGAATTTCCTGCTTCTACTGTTGAACCTGACCACGGTCTACCATGTTCTGTTCCAACCTAAGTGCCTGTCAATTCATGACTGGATTACTAAAATTTGGTATATGTATACAAAGAATATTACACAATTGTGTATGACAATAAGAAATGACAGTGGTCTAGCACCACTTATACTTTTCCTGGATTGAGCTTGAGCCCATTATCCACAATAAGGTATCACAGGATCAGAGGAATAGCCTCCACATGTACTCACCATCAAATTGGCACTGACTGATCAACACTATGGCGCTCACACGGTAGTAATATTCTCCAGGAATTAGGGGTTTGGGGAGGGCATAAACTCACAACTAATGGACATGGTGAGCATGGTAGAGGGGAAGAGCGTGCTTCTAAACCCTGCCTGGGTGAGGCAAAGACATAAAATATAACCAAAACGTGTGTACCCTCATAATATCCTGAAATAAAATATAAATTTAAAAAAAGTATTTTTTATGTATAACTTTTATTAGCTGGAAACAAGGTATGTTTCTAGCCTGATATTGCAAATACATTTATCATCTGGATATGTTTATATTCAACTAGATTCAACATATGGTCACAAACAAAGATTACTTTAAATTTTCTTTCAGGAACTTTGAAAAAGATTTATGTTTCTTGATACTTACTTCTTCTGGTTTCCCTTTTTCATTTTGATACAGCCTTTCTTTCAACTGATTGCATTCACCGATTAACTGCTTACTTCTATCTTCTAGCAGACGGGTTTGCTTTCCGTTCTCAGCTAGAAGGTTTTTCACAGTATCTTGAAATTGCTCTCGCATATTCATCAGTGTCTCCTCTTTATGCTCTGCTCTGCTGTGAGCGTACACCAGTTGCTCTCGAAGCAACATATTTCCTCTTTCTAGTTCAGATATTCTCTCCTCTAGATATTCCTGTTGTCCAATGTATTTCTTCACGTGATATTGTTCATTTTCATACATTTGATTGATCTTTTCCATTTGACATTCTGTTTGGTAGAGGTGTCTTTGGACACATTCCAAAGACAGAGTCTTATCTCTCAGAACATTTCTTGTGCTATGGAGCTCATCTTCCAGGCTACCGATTTGACTTTGAGCCTTAGAACAGTTTTGACCAAAAATCTCATGGTTTTCTTTGAGATCAGACACAGGTACATTTATTTCATTCCGTAAGCAAAACCACTCATGTCCTGCTCTCTGGAAAGACATTTCGACGTCTCTTCCTGACATCAGAATTTGATCAACGTATTGATCATGTATTGCAGCAGTCAGTCTAGAACTGCAGGATTCAAGTTCTGCTTGCAGTTGTTCCTTGCTCTCTTTTTCATTTTGTAGTTGAGCATTTAGCAAGGCATTCTCACATGCCAGAGCATTAAGCTGGTCACTATACTGAGATACTGTGTCTGTTAACTTTTCCACATTCTTTTTCATGGTCATTTGAAGGTTCTCATTCACTTCTTCCACAATTTTAATGTGGTTGATATACTTATTTTCTTTTTCCTCATTCTGATATTTTATTGTGGCTATTTCCATTTGTAGCATGGCTATTTCTTCATGCAACATGTCATTTGTACGCATGAGAAATCGTTCTTTTTCATAACTCTGACAAATCTAAGTACAACAAAGGGAACTTTTAGTTAGCACTCAATGAAATGACATATGATTTCTTCTTAAAATAAAGGAGAACCTATCCATTTATACATTGAAAATGATGCAATAAGAGGATATCCAACTGGAAATAGAAGATGGATCAAAACCTCACACTGTATAATAGAGCATAAATTCTCAAAACATCAAACATTCATTTCTGGAAAATGAATCCATGAAAGGAAAAAGGAAACCATTAGAGAATTTTTAAGAATCTCAGAATTGGAAAAGCCTTTCCCTGAATTACAACAAAATCAAAGGCATAAGAAGAAAGATTTATAGATTTGACTACATTAAGAAATTGGGTTTACACTGTAACAGCTAACCTCTGCGTTACCCATAGGAAGAGACTTAGCTTTGCATATATTTGGACAGATAAAATTTCCTTATAGATATTCTACCTTCCTAGCTATTTGTAGTCAGTGTGTATGGTACATTGGTGGACAAATGATGTATCTAGGCTTTGTCCTACACCATTTCTACATACATCAACAAACTCATTTAGTTATCACAGTTCTGAAAAGGAGAGGTTAACAATGTAGGCAAGCTGTGGAATTTCCCCCAGGTCTTCTGATTCTACCTCTACCAAATCACAGTTACTTCTCTTGTGTAAGCATATAAACACAAAGGAAGCCTTTCATTTCAAAACACCAGCCATAACTAAGATAACATTGATTGAGCTCTTCTTAAGAAAATCATGAATTGCCATCACAATGGCTCTTATTTTCTCCTGGTTACAATGTTTGAAACCGTAATCAGTGTGAACAGGGGAAAATGCACTCAATCATTTTACTAGGAACAAAACACTTATCAAAAAATTCTCACTAAGTCTATGTTATGGCATACTATTGTTTGCAAAACCTCTTTGTACTGAAATAAGACACTACTTGGAGCAAATTGTAACTCCTCTCCACAGTGAGGAGCATGGCATCCCAAATATGGTCTCTGAACTGGCTGTCCTTTTCCTCCTTAACCATCAGTGCAAGTAATAAACTAACCTCTCCATTAATATATCAAGGGAATGGAATCACTTCCCAAAACTAGAACATCTATTCTTAGTAGCAAGGGATTTGAGATTATGAAAATACCATCAATTCCTACAGAAAACATTAAAAGCCTCTGATTTGGATGAGGCCATTGTGACTATAACTACTGGACTATGGCAGAGAAATGTAACTGAATTGAGAACAATATTTTATCCAATGGGCCAAAAATGCCACCACCATCACTGCCATACATGTATAAATACACAGACACGCAGCTTAAAATACTTTATACTTTCCAAGATGCATATAGTTTGTGTTTTACATATTAATATATACACATACAAGCACACACAAACACGTATGTGAAAATGACTAAAGAAAATACCTGAGATTCCATTTCCCTCAGAGTCATTTCTGTTTCAGTTTGTGTGTAAAGTTGATTGGCCAGAATCCAACCTTGTAATTGTCTGGCATTCCGCTCTCCATATAGCTGCCTCTGACTCTCGTTGTACTTTTCTGCAAGCTAGAGATATAGTAAAGTTTTTGGTCTAATAGCATCAGGGAAAAAAGTCCAAAAAGTTAATTAAGAGTATAACCTTTAACAAAGCTGTGAAAAGCAAGAGCTTATGGAAGACAAGGACTTTTTTGTCTCAAGAATTACTCCAATTTTAATTGAATAAATGACAGCTAAATTCATCAAAGAACAACAATTTTAAATACACACATATATAGTACTGTGAAAAAAAATTTACAGAACATTAAACTAGTTTCATTAGAGTTTCAAAGCTATAGACCTTACTGTAATATAAAAATGCCTAAATTAACATTTTTATTAGTGATTAAACTCAACTTTCCCTTCATTGCTCCATGCAGAACGCATATACTGAACACTTATCAGATGCCAATATTTATAATAAGGAATTTTAGCTAAAAATGCCATAATTCATTTTTAAGATAACATTTTTCTTGTGTTTTAATCCTACATAACATATATTTTACCAAATTGATGTAAGCAATATTGTTGACATAAAGTTAATCTGGGGAAAGGACATGGTTGAAGTTCTGACTCGGGGGTGGGGGGGGGTGATGGGCAGGACATGGCAATATATATAACCTGGACTTTTATACTCACATAATAAGCTGAAATATAAAAAAAAAATAGAAAGTTTTACCGAAGATCAATTTACCTCAGACAAATAGTTTCTTAATATATTCATTTCTGCATTCAGTGTTTTGACAGACTCTTCAGCTTGTTGTTTCATTTCAACTTCTTTCCTGCATTCCTCTTCCTTTTTTCTTATCTCTTCTCGAGTGTTTTCATATAACAGATCAGCATTTCTTCTCTTCTCTCCTTCTTCTTTTAAGGTACATCTGCAATTAAATACACTTATCTTTTAAAATTAGTTTTTTGTAGAAAATACAAAGTCCACTTTATGATCTGCCTCTTCATATGTTGGTCTATTATCCTAATAAAATTTCCATGCTCTTGAATATTTTTCCTACTTCTCAGGTTTTTAATTTCTCATTTCAGTCTCTTCCAAAGGATATAAAGAGTACTGATGAAAGAACTATCTGCTAACTGATAAGTTTGTGTTACTAGTACCTCTGGTAAATATTATGGAAAAGAATACTGGCAATGATCCACTAAAGATACAATTTGAAAGTTTCCTTGTTTTCACACAGTCATAATTACCCCTCAATTAGGGCAGATCATTTCAAGTTAACTAAGTTTTAAAAAGTCACTGTTTATAAACAAGCTTAGACATTCAGTAGAAATAAATTGTCAACTTCATGACATATTGCAGGTATCCCTAACAATAATTTACCGTGTAGGAGAGCACCTTCCCATGTCTTTCACAGAACATGTATCTACAGATTACCATGATCCAGGAACAGCCTAAGGAGTCCAGTATCTATTACCCCACACCTTTTGCATTTCTTTGTTTGGTAACATGTTCAGTGTATCTTGCTCATTATTTTATATTTCATAAAAAATTTTAAAATCTGCTTTGGAACAAGAGAAGATCTAATATTTAATTAAATAACATAGGATAATATGTATTTTAACATAGAACTCTGAATTAACTTTATCTCTGTATGAGAGAGTGATGTTGAAGAAACAAATCCGTAATTATGTTCCATGTTACTTTTTGTTCCATGCATATTCAGAATAAAAGCATATAAAATTTTTAAAATTCATTCTGGGTTGAGAAAAATGGCCATTTCACATTCTGTTCAATTGTAAATTAATATGAAGTTTCTTGAGAAAAAAATATCAATATTGATCAAAGATCTTTCTTTAAAAGTTCCTATACTTTCACCAAAAATTCTACATTGAAGAAATTATTCAAAGTAAATAGTTAGAAATGTAGGAAAATATTTATATCAAAGCTGTTCCTTGTAGCATTGATTATAATACAGAAAATTTTAAAATTCAAAACATAATTTCTGGAATAATGAGATTTCCAAATTTTAGACTTCTATGTAGCCATTAGCATTAAGAAGTAAAAGAATATGCATTTATTAGTAGACATATTCACAGTTTATAACTTACTGTCTTACTTTGAAGAATTTCACACTCTACAACATCACAGATTTTACCCCTGTTAAACCCCAGAATGGAAGTAGCAATTACTCAAATTCTCCTGTAGATCTTTAGTGTGAAGTAAACAGTACATGCAAACATTTCTTTAAAACTAGGATGTCATACCTCAAAGTAGAGAGTTCACATTCCCATACGGCTTTTTCATAATTTAACTGTGACATTATTTTTTTGGCTTCATAGAGCTCATCTTGCAGAACGCTAACCTCGTTTTCCATTTTTCCAATTTTTATTGTGAGTCTTTCACACTCATTGCTTTTAAGTTCTACTAATCTTTGCTGGGAAAGAATGGCATCTTGCATTTTCAATAGGATAACAAAATCTGTATTAGGGAGAAAACAATAAAGATATAAAATACATGAGTACTTTTGGGATATAAAGGACTGCACATTTAACAGTCACTCATTCATACAATGAACAAATATATAGCGAGGGCCTGCAATGTGGAGGACCTTACACCCAGCTCTGAAGATAAAACAGATAAGACCTCTGTTCTTATTTAAATACTTAAAGTGTGGTCAGGAACAAAGACAATTATAAATTCAGATAGATGCTATAAGTAAAGAGAGTTCTATGAGCACTTAAGAAAAACTGATCTACACTGAGCCCAGCGAACTGTCTCTGAGGAAGGGATGGCAACACTGAAAAACAGAAGATGAAAGGAAGCAGTTGAGCAAAGGGAGAAGGAAAACATTCCAGCCACTCTACAGCCTGGGCTGAAGCTCCACTGCAATCTGCTTCCAGCCAAGTTGGAGGAACAGGTGCTGATTGACCTTCTTACTTGAAACAACCAGAACAAAATAGACAAGGCACATTAAACAACGATTTTCAGGACAGTGGACTTCAAGCAATGGAGACCATGATCCCCGAAAGAAAGGAAACAAGTGAGCTAAGCCTTATGAATGCCTCAGCTCTCTGCCTTGACAGACGTTCCAGGCCATGACTGAGGGAGGAAAAACCTCAGGTAGAGTCTCCCAGACTCCCCGAGTTGAGGTGATGAAGCTGAGAGTCTGGTAAAACCAAGGCAGAGAGAGATCACAGGACAGAACACTGGATAGGAGAGAATAGCACAGGGAAAGAAACCTGGAGACCTGCAGAGATCCCCTGTCGGGTATTTAGTAGAGTAACGAACAGTGCATGTGTGCTAGGAAACTACCTAAACCAAGGGTGGGGGGTGGGGAAAAGCTAAAAGAAATAGAGGAAACCATGCCTGGTGTTCACACAGAGCCAGGAAGAGTGGCCATTCCCATGAGCCAGGCTGGGAAAAAAATCATACTAGCAAAAAACAAGCAAATTAAAATTTTAAAAATATTTACAACTTCATCAAACAATGAAATACAGATAAAACTGGTAAAATCAAGAAAACCTATACACTGAAAACTATACAATATCACTGAAATAATTAAATTCCATTATATAATTGGAAAGATACCGTCTGGTGCCAGAACAATTGAATATCAATAACCAAAAATGAACTCAAAATGGAACCATAGATCCAAATATTAATATAAGCCCTAAAACTAGAAAACTTCCAGAAGAAAGCACAGTAGAAAGTCTTTGTGATCTTATGCTGGGCAAAGACATTTTAGACATGCTATGAAAATCAAAATCCATAATTGAACAAATAGATAAATTGGACTTCATTAAAACTATAAACTTCTTCTCTTTATAAGATACTACCAACAGAAAGAAAAGTTAAACCACAAACTGGGACAAAGTCCTTGCAGAAAAAAAAAAACAAAAACATTGTTAATAAAGTAAAAGTATCCAAAATATATTTTAAAAAACCTCCAAAAAGATAGTTCACAAAGAAGTCATACAGATGGCAAGTAAGCATATGGGAAGATGCTCAAGGTTATTAGTTATTAGGATAATGTATATTGAAACCATTATGATATGCACAATACACACCCACCAGAATGCCTAAAATTTAAAAATTCTAAAAAATGGCACAACATGGTGTTTGTGGCAATACAGCGCAACCGGAACTGTCAGATACTGCTGATGGCAATGAAAAACTGTACAAATACTTTGGAAAACAATTGAGTAGTTTCTTAATAAAGGAATATAAAGGGGCATGAGGAGACTTTTGTGAGTGATGGATGTTAACTATCTTGACAGTGGTGATGGTTTAATGTCTCCATATGTGTCCAAAATTATCAAAATGTATTTTTTATCTATGTCTTTATCATATATTAATTATGCTTCATGAAAGCCATTGATTAGAGCGACAAGCATCTAAGATGGTGGCTGGAACACAGAGAGAAAGAAGGGTAGAAAATTATGCAGTATAATGCTGGAGAATTGAGATCTTTAACCTTATAGCAATGAAAGGTGATAGCTGCGTTTTAAGCAAGGGAGGACCATGATGAGATCTGGAGTTTTCAAAATATATAATTATGGTTGAAGAGTAGACCACAGTTTGGGCAGCTAGGGTAGAAGGGAAAACAGTTTTAAGTGTATTCCAATATTCTAGGTGGGAGTTAATGGCAACCTGCCCTTGGCTATAGGTAGGAGGAGAAGCAGAGTCAACAAAAAGACTGGGCATGCCATTCACACAGAGAAAAACACAGTGGAATTATCATAACTCTTCAGCTGACAGTGCACAATATACATTAGTTCTAATTGTACATTAACATAAAGTATATTTCTGGGATGAACTCGTGACTATAGCACATCAGTGCTGTATGGTGCCGTGCTAAGCAATGGGTACATATATGTTACTTAGGATACGTAAGAAGGTCTTACATTTATACAATGGTTCTACCTTTACAATACATTCCAAGCTGTTCAACAAGCAAGATAAAATGCTGATAGTAAGAGGAAGGCAACTCACAATCCTCTGGGGCTGTTGCAGATGACCAAGTTAAGTCATCATGGTCACTCATAGACTGTATTTGTTCTTTCACCTACAAAATAAATAACACTGCTTCAATATGTCTCCAAATACTCATAGCATAAAAAAATGTACAGAAGTGCTAGTTATCCAACTTTTATATGAATAAAATCATAGGTTCTTCTAAAAGAAAGGGATTTTTGTTCGAAGGATACCTTTATCGATGCCTACTGCTTCTTACCACTTTTTCAAAGCAAATGACTTTACAACAAAATGTCCACTATTTTCTTATTTTATGTTGTATAATACATATTCTAACAATATTTTTGATAATTTATTTTTAAATACCTTGTTCTTTTCATTAGGTGTTTTCTTTGCAGGCCTGGAAAAACACAAACAATTTCTTTCAGAGAAACAATAAATATATGAAATACAAAGAATAGCTAAAACTTTTGTATATATAAATGTCTAATTTTTATATGATAAAATTCATATGTAAATTTATTTCTCCTCTTCAAAATGTTACAGGTAATTATATTTACAGGCAATATAAAATATAATAATTTTTACAAGGAAGTTTAAATGATAGAAAGTAATATGAAGAGATACAGAAAATATATTAATAATATCATAACAAAGAATTAAATTTAGATCAAGCTTTCTGACATTCAAAACAAAAGGAAACACATCTTAGCTACATTATTTGATAGAAAGAAATCTATCAGGGTATTTTTATTGTGATTATTCTCCTTTTCACTAAAAACAAGCTTTTACTGGCACTGAAACCTATTTGGGAAATCATACTTATGTCCTTATATGAGGGAAACGTTTTTCTCATGATGGTATTAGCTAGCTCATTCCGAACTTATTATGCAGATACTATGCATTATTTTAAGCACTGTGCATGTGGTAAACTCATTTTTGTCCTCACCATAATCCTGTGAGGTAGGTGACACATTAGGTATTTTATAAAGGAAGAAGCTAAGCACAGAAAGGCCACAGAACTTGCTCAAGCCCATAAAGCTTGTCCGTAGCAGACCCAGCATTCAAACCCAGGTTTCTGACTCCAAAGCATGGGTTTCCCCATGTGATGTGAAAGTAACATTTATTTTTAAGTGTTTTAAGTGAGATGATAGCAGAGGAAACAATATTATCATTCCATTTCTTTCCAAAATCATACATAATAACTTCTAAACCTTACAAATGTTTTCTTAAAAGGTTTTATACTCAACCAATTTTGGAAACATATTTTAATAAACTAAACATTTATTTTTTCTACAGAACGTCATCAGCAAGCATTCATTTATCTATTCAACTGTTCATTCATGCATTCAACAAATACTTATTCAGCATGTAATACATGTGAATGACATTGTTGGTACAATGAAACTTTATTTTATACTTTAGAACTTTATAATCCAGAAGTAATAATCTGTGGTAGATCATAATAGTTTGCTTTTTTATTGTACATGAAGAAAGCCCTCCCCACAATCTAAATAATTATAAAGTTGACACATATACCTGATACTTTAGAGCACCTTACCAAATCATAGGTATTTATTATGCTACTGGCAAGGGTACTGTAATATATACATGGTCAAAAAGGAATGTTTAAACTGTAATAAATATGCCTTAAGTGTCTGTGTGTTTTTACTACACTTTTTAAAAATCCTATCTATTACAGTTTAATTTTTAAGTCATCATTGGCATCTTTAATTCAATTAGAAAATTTCATTTCTGAACCAGTTCTGAAGAAATAACATCCTACTATAAAATCATACATGAATAGAACTTCTAAGGACAATTAGTTTACTACAAATGCTTAAAACGTAATGTATGAAGGTTTCTAGTGCTCAGACATGTAAACAAAATTAAATTTCCTTCTCTACTTGGTCATTCCCAACAGCATACAAATATATTCTCTAAAAGCTTCTAATTTAAAATAAATAAATAAAACTCCCTTGAATCCCACATTCTTCTTCAGTTATTACCCATTTCTCCATTGCCTTTCCCAGGAAAATGTCACTCAAGAGCTGTCCATGCTGTCCACTACAGTCAGGGTTCCATGGTAACCATTTATTGAAACTGCTCCTTTCTTGAGCTACTTCACTTAGGACAATGGTCTCTAGTTCCATCCACTCTATAATAAATTACAACTAACTAAGGGGCACACACAGACACACAGGGAACTAAAAGTCATTGGAAATCAAACAGGGGGAAATAGGGAAAGGGGCACAGACCGCCCTGAAGGGTATACTGAACACTGCTCAGAGGATACAGGCACACTCACAGCCCTGACTCAAGTTTTACAAAACCCACCCATGTAACGAAAACATTTGTACTCTCTTAATATTTTGAAATGAAAAATAATAATACTTAGCTTAAAATACAAAAAAAAAAAAAAAAGAAACTACTGCTCTACTCCTTGTCCAAGTTCACTTGTCCTCATCTTAATCAATCATTTCACAGCATGGATACAGTTGAGCATTCTCTAGTTTTGGCAGGCAACACTATTATATTTCCAGTAAAAGTAATCACTGCTGACATTCTTTTACAAGGACATAAAGGACTTATAGATTTTATGTTCCTTCATTCTATTTCACTTCAGGCGCTGTCATCATTCACACCTCCAGGTACTAAACTGGCCTGCGCATACACTGCTCATCACAGATTCGTTTGAGGTCTGTTTTTCATTTTCATTTTTCTTTACTTCCCTTATATGCAATGCAGGACCAGTACTTTAAAACAAACACATAAAAGAGATAATGTTTTCTAATAATTCTATTGACAATATATAAAAGGGAATTTTTTATAAACTTCTACATCTTCTCCATTTCAATTCACTTATTAATTTAAAAAAATATTATGAAGCACCAACAATATGCAAAGAAATACATATTCCTTGCTTCAAAAAAAAAGGTCAAATGCAATTATGATACAATGTGATACACAAGACTGAATCTTTTTGAAAAGTTCTACATGAGCCCAGGGAAGGCTTCACAGAACAGACAAAATACATAAAAGAAGCTCACCAGGCAAAAAGTAGGAGAAAGCCAACCAACTTAAGGAAAGAATGTGAGTACCAAGATGAGGCACAGGGTGTCTAGGTGTTTCTTAGGAACTTGAAAGGAAAAGTGTAAAATACATAGAAGCAAATGCTGAGAGGTGAACGCTACGCTGACCTTGAATCCTACACTGAAAGCTGGGAGCTCACTGCCTACAAGAAATGATTCTTAGGCATAGGAGCAATAATTAGATTTGTGCTATATTTTTGGTTTTCTGTTTAAATATGACAATGTTTCACTTCAAAAGTTATAAAATAGCATGAAGCACACATAACATGAATGTAAGAAATCGGCAAATATCTTAGGGGAAATCCTTACTTTTAGAATACCTATATATCATTCTATATAGGATTTATAAATGGTAATATTGTGAT
Source organism: Lemur catta (assembly GCF_020740605.2). Classification (NCBI taxonomy): domain Eukaryota; kingdom Metazoa; phylum Chordata; class Mammalia; order Primates; family Lemuridae; genus Lemur; species Lemur catta. The sequence continues at coordinate 1,125,180 of NW_025423864.1, read as the reverse complement.
GAATTATAATTTTGTTTGAAAATAAAATAATTTTTTGACTTTTATATACTTTTAGCCTAGCTAATTCTAATGTAAATAGTAAGATATACCAACAGAAAAGTGTATTTACTTTTTTGTGGAATAAACACATGTGTAAGAAAATCACTATCATATACGTATATGAATTTACAAAGAAACCAAAATTTCCCACAGGAGATTATGTTAGGAGTTGAGCATGAGCCTTTAAATATATCAAAAACAAAAACAAAAGTAACAGCTATAAAATGAATCATGTAGATAACTGTTCTGTTTAAGACTAAGCAGGCCAGAAAGAAAAGGGGGTTGGGGAGAAATCTTCCTGAGAGCAATTATCAAACAACTGCTCTTGACTCAAACTGCAAAATAAGTTTACGATTCTAGAATAACAAATAGTTTTCATTTTGAACATAGTTGATAGAAGGCTGATTTCAACACAAAATGTCTGGTCCTCACACTTAGAAAATGACTGATCTGTAGCCATGGTAACAAATAGCCACCCCCAAGTAGTTTTAAATCTAGTCAATCCATCAGTGACCACTGGCCTCATTCACCAATCAGTATCAGCCACTTGCTTCTGAGAGACAGCCAGTCAGACACAAACTCATTCCAATAAACATGCCTGGGAGTGCCCAGCACTCAACCACTGTGTCACTCAAATAACCGTGCTAGTACAGATGATGTCAACCCACGTATTCCTCTGAAAGGCTGCCAGTCCTTCAATGCCACTCTTCCCAAAACCCTGTGTAAGATCAGCAACTGCTCTGTCGGAAGAAACTGCCTCACCAGCATAGCTCTCTTACTAGAGAAAGCAATAAATTCCAACTTCATCTTCTTATTTCAGATATTGAAGGCTCACCATTCTTTGGAAAGAATTGTTAAGTCCATTAAAATTACCTCACTTATATTTTACTTTTCTTAATAAACACAAATGAAGTTTGCAATTCCTTTGATCTGTCTTACCATATGTAAAACAATCATCATTACAGTAAAAGAGTAAATACTGAGTAAACACATTATTGGGCTTTTCTCCCTAAATGAAAACAAATAAATATACAGAATATAGCTTATTAAAGTGTACGTAAGAATTCAAAAATGCATAACCGCTAGGTAAAGTTGTCACAATGAACCCATGTCACACTTTTATTTTTTTTTTTTTTTTTTTTTTTTTTTTTTTTTTTAATATATTTTTTTTTATTTCAGCTCATCATGGGGGTACATAAGTTCAGATCATATACATTGTCCCTGTCCCGCCCATCCCCCCGAGTCAGAGTCCCAAGCGCGTCCGCTCCCACTCTCCAGACAGTGCGCCTGGCACTCGCCATGTATTCATACCTCGATCCCCTCCCCCCCCCACCTCCCCGGGTCTGCACCCTCAGGCATGACCATTCCCCAGAGGGTGCGCAATGCACTCGTCATGTAGGCATACACCCATCCCCTCCCCCCACCCCCCCCATCCCAGTCTGATATCCAATTGGTATCCTTCCCTGATGTACATTTAGGTGATGATCAGGGAAACCAGTTTTCTGGTGAGTACATGTGATGCTTGTTTTTCCATTCTTTGGATACTTCACTTAGTATAATGGGTTCCAGCTCTCTCCAGGAGAACCAAAGAGATGTCGTATCATCGTTATTTCTTATAGCTGAGTAGTACTCCATGGTATACATATACCACAGTTTACTAATCCATTCGTGGATCAATGGGCACTTGGGTTGTTTCCACATCTTTGCGATTGTGAATTGTGCTGCTATAAACATTCGGGTACAGGTGTCTTTGTTAAAAAATGACTTTTGTTCTTCTGGGTATATGCCCAATAATGGAATTGCTGGATCAAATGGTAGGTCTACTTGAATCTGTTTAAGGTATCTCCATATTGCTTTCCATAGGGGTTGCACTAGTTTGCATTCCCACCAGCAGTGTATGAGTGTTCCTGTCTCTCCGCATCCACGCCAACACGTGTTGTTTTGGGATTTTTTGATAAAGGCCATTCTCACCGGAGTTAAGTGGTATCTCATTGTGGTTTTGATTTGCATTTCCCTGATGATTAGGGATGTTGAGCATTTTTTGATACGTTTTTTGGCCATTCTTATGTCTTCTTTTGAAAAATTTCTATTCATGTCCTTTGCCCATTTTTTGATAGGATTGTTTGATTTTTTCTTGCTGATTTTCCTGAGTTCTAAATAGATTCTTGTTATCAGTCTTTTATCTGATGTGTAGTATGCAAAAATTTTTTCCCATGTCACACTTTTAAATGAGATTTAGTCTAATGATTAAAACAATACCCACAGGGTAAACTCCATACACTCAGTTAATACAAGTGTATGGAGTAGGTCCTTATGACATTACATGCTAGGCTGTTTTCCAGACACAGGGGTATGGCAGTGAACACGCAAAAGTCCTATCATGAGAGTGAAGGAAACACACAATGACAGTAAACAGAAAAGCTGGGCAAACTGCATCATATGTTAGAGGAGAAAAGGTAAAGCAGGATAATGAAATGTTTATGTGTCGGAGAAGAGGCATGGTGGAAATGTTAGCATGTCTAGAAAAAGCCTTGCTGAGAAAACAGTTGTTAAGGAAAGAACTGAAGAAATAGACAAAAGGAGGCCAGAAAGATTTCTGAGGAAAACCATTTAAAATAGACAGAACTGCCAAGTACAGAGGTGTGCCTGTAGAGTTTAAGGAATAGTGAGAAGTTCAATGAGGCAGTAGCAGAGCTAAAGGGATTTAAAAAAATGGAAAATTAAGGCAGAGGGACTAAAGATCAGATCACGTGCTTCCTTTTAGGTATTAAGAAGAATGGTGACATATACTCTGACTGAAATGGGAGGCAATTGGGATGTTCTGAGCAGAGCAATGACATCCTCTGACTTGTTTTAACATGAGCACTGGGTTAAGCATTGATGGAAAGAGGACTAGAAAAAAAAGACCATTTAGGAGTGCGTTACACTCATCTAGACAGCAGATGGTGGTGGCTTAGACATTGGTGGTGGCTTCACCAATCTGTGAATGGTTTCTGCATCTATTTTGAAGGAAGACCTGACAAGATTTGCTGACAGATTTGGTATGAGATGTCAGAGACAGAGAGGGAGAAAAAAAGAGAGAATGAGAGAGAGAGAGATGTCAAGGATTACACCAAGGTTTTTGCCAGAGTAACTGAAAGGGTTCCCATTAACTCCGGTAGGAAAGACTCCATGATGAGGGTGAGGTATAAGAAAGAACATCAATAGCTCAATTTTGGACCTCGTAAGCTGTGATACCTAATAGCTAACCAAAGAGGGAGGTCAAGTAGGCAGTTTTGTCTATAGGTCTGGAATTAAGAAAATCATTAGCACACACAAGGTAGTAAAAGTCATGAGAAAGAAGCCTGAGGACTGAGCCCTGGGACACTTCAATGTGCGAAAGGTGGGGTGTGAGGATGAACACACAAAACAGACTAAGATGGATGAACTAGAAAAGAAGGAGGAAAAACCAGGTGAGTGAGTGATATACTGAAAGTCAAGGGTAAAAGGGATTATGGAGGAGAGAGTTTTTCACTGGAGAAAAGATTGCTGACAGAGTGAGTAAAATGAGGTCTCAGAAATTATATCTAGATTTATTAAAGTGAAAATCAGTGGGAACTTTGAGAAAACCAATTTTGCACTAGAGGTGGGAGTGAAAATTGCTGGAATGAGTTCAAGAGTGAATGGCAAAGAAATTCAAGTCCATGTGCAGACACTAGGCAGTTTTTTCAAGGCCATCATACCTAAGTGGCATGATCATGGACACTCTAATGTTCTTCTTGTTTAGCTATATATTTCAATCACTATAAAATAATTATATAGTATATTTTCACACTTTAAATGTTTCCAAATTGTATACATATGGCATTTTAAAAAACGCCAGACCAAGGTATTAAAGAATAAATTCACAAAAATTATAGAATTACAAGATCCTATGAACATTTCTAGATCATATAAGCTGATTTTTGCTTATACTTTTGCCCATACTTATAAAAAAGACCATAGAAACACCAAAACATTCAAAAGTAGTATTTTTGCCTTTAGAAACATCATCCAATTGCAGGATATTTTATACTCATCAAATATAGAAAGCAATCACTCATACTAAAATACTGATTCAAGGACAGGAATAAAAGGGGTAAATGCACAAAATAATCTCATTTTTAAACTGAATGTTTGTAACATATAAAGTCACTGTAGAAAATACGGTATGATGCATACTGACGTATATTTAAAAGGAAGGTTAATGCCATGAATTCAGGCTATCTTTACAAAGAAGATTCACCACATTAGCAGCACCTTGGTGTTGGCACGGGGGTCAGCAAATTAGTGTCTTGGGGCCAAGTCAAGCCCGCTGCCTGTTTTCATAAGTAAAGTTTAATTGGGACACCACCATGTCTATTTATTTACTGTCTATCACAGTTTGTGGACTACAATGAACAGAGGCCCTGTGGTTCACAAAGCCTAAATCATTTACTATCTGGCTTTCTACAGAATGAGGTGGCCAATACCTGGTTAGTAGATTAAAGATCCTTTGATGTATTTTAGTAAGTTTTACCCAAAATATGAAAATGTTTATATGGGATATGGATATGCAATCCCTTGGCAATATCTGGATTAATGTGAGGATCCAGCAGGTGAGCACTCATGCATTGAGAACAAAACCCCAACAAATCAATAATTAGCAATTCTGTTGGGAACAAGGTAGAGCTGCAGTGTAGCATGCAGCATCCTTTTGAACCTCAGCAGATATTACAAGAATTCTAACATAATTTGCTTAAGATGTGTCATCAAACTATATGCTTTAAATATCCATCAATTGTGAAGTAATCAGTACACTACAGATCTAACTTTGTTGTTTAAATGGTTGCATATGACATTATTATATGGACATGACAATGTAACTATTTCCTTCTTGATTGGTATGTAGACTACCTCGAAGTTTTTGAGATGATGATGTTACAGTAACTATCTTTAACATGCATATACATGTATGCACGTAACACACTTGTATAAATATTCTGAACACACATATATTATAGATCTTTGACATACATAGGCTATCTATTTTATGAATATATTGGCTTCTTGTATGTTATATACAATATAGAATAAATGTCCTTAACTCGTATGTGTTTACATGTGTTTCTACAAGTCATGTTTTCCTGCAGCATCTAGTCCCAGATCCTAAGTTCCTGGTAGGCCAAAGGAGTGACATATTTGAAGTGTTGATACATGCTACTAAATTACACTTCAAAAAGGATTTGTCAATTTTATTTACCAACAGTGTATCAAAATGCATTTTCCTCACATTTGCCAACACTGCTAATCTTTTAATAAAATGCCAGTATCATTGGAAAATATGTTACATCATTAATGCACATTTTTCTGATCACCGAGCAAGGCTGAATATACCTACAGAAAGCATAAAATTTGTTAATCATGAATATTAGTCCAATTAGAATTAATTGTATAGCACAATAAAATTATCTACTGTTAAATATTGCTACAGGCTTACCTATCACACACTTCATTCTCCATCCTAGGAAATTGCCAACTGTCAGTTTTTCTACTCTTTCTTTCTTGAAGTAATGCGTCATCGTCACTGTCATCACCAGCACCATCACATAGGTTTTCTGATGCTGCCATTTTATTGCTTTTGTGCTTCTCCTTTTCTTCAACCTTTAATGAAAGCTTGATAGTACGAATAATTGTTATTACCTTATCAATAAAAATAACTTTTTCTCTTTTCATTGATTTTATCCCTTGACTCACCTTAACTGTCATATTTTTAATCATTAAATATTTTGTGCTTACTTGAATATTATTGTACATAATTACCATATAATTATAATTATTATGGTATTATTGAAATTTTTATAAAGTCTACTTCATTTCTGTTTGAGTGAATGAAACAGAATTTTCCCAAATTTCTAAAAGGGCCCTTCTTAATTTTTTGCTGTTATTCACATCCACTCTTCTCTGGATAATAGGAATTTCCACCCCCATTTGACTGGCAGAGACAGAAAGAAAAAGACAAAGACATAAATCACGTCTTCTTCTGTCTTATCACCTGGATTTTACGTTAAATGGCCAGATTTAGAGGATGCAATATTGTAAGGCTTCAGGAACAGAGAGAAAGCTTTCCCTTTTCTGCACCAAGTTAATCTTTTGACGCTGCCGTTTATCATTCTTTTTTCATTTGGATAGAGAAATATCCAAAGACGAAGATACACACAAATGTATATGAACCAAGTTTGTCACCACACAAGGAGCAGAGTGCAAGTGCTCAGTTGCTGGTGTGGAGTCCTGAAAAATGAGATGCTTCCCAAATTTCACATTCAGTAGCCATACAATTTTACAGTTGGAGGATGTACATTATAAAGTAATTATCTATTTTAGCTCCTTCACCTACTGATAACTGGAGTAAAACCGAGAAAGATTAAATGATTCATTCAAAGCTCCTAAAGTGGCATTACCTAGCAATTTCTGACAAAAAAAGAAAAAGAGATAGTGGAATTGCATCATGCTGAATCAGGTAAATTACGAGATTAAACTAGTCAAAAACTAGTCAGATAAATTAACTGTCTGACTTTGGCAAAATAACTAAATGCCTTAATTGGGGGGCAGGCCTCATCTACATCGACATTTAAAAAAGAGTATCTCTAGATTTTTGTGTAGCTTTAAAACTCAACGTACAGAACTCACCTTTCCATTTTGGAGTCAAATACTGTATTTTTGGCTGGGGATTTTTCTACTCATATGATCAAATCATACTTGTCAAATCTTATACCATATTTGCAACATAATGTAAATTCTGATTTCACAAACATTTGAGAGTGGCGATTTTAAAAGCTATGTGGAACTATATATGTTTCTGGTCAATAATATTTAAAGTGGTTATGATGGAATTTTAAGTTCCAACAGTTTGAATCAAATAGATGAATCTTGCACACATAAAAGCACATTAAACAGATTCACTTGGCTGGGCATATTTGTTGCAAATCTCAAGGTTAGACACATATTTATCTCTTCTCAGTCACTGCTTCCTTCCCACTGTATTTTCATTTTATTGCTCAAATCAATGCAATTCATCTTTAAGTCACTAGGGGGTGAAAAAATCCTAGACCTTACTACATACTTTTATTAACTTATTTTACATTTATTCTTGTTGAGATGATATGGCATATGAATGAATTAGCTTCCCAGTCCTTAGGCCACTTGGAAGACTGGAGATGGAGAAACAGGTTGATTAAGGAATAATGATTATGAAAAAAATATTCTGAACTCCTATCATTTACATAACAGATAAAATCTATTTCTATATACAATTATATCTTTAGATAACTCCATCTTACCCATGAACTTTTATAAGTAGAAAATCAGAATGGATCAGGCAATTGATGAAGAGAAAGTAGAAAGGGTAGCACTTAAGTACTTTTTCTAAAGATTGCTAACTGGGGAGTGTCACACTTTTAATTATTAGGATCCAAAATCAACACACCAATTAGAAAGAAAAGGAATTTCTTAAATGTTAATTCAAATGATATACCATAAGATGATAATGTCACGAATCTAGATGGACAATCTGCTTAAGACTAGTTCTAATATAGTCTTGTTAGAAGAGAAGTTTCAGAGACAGGGCTGAGATCACATGTGGGGACTTGCAAAGTGGGAGCAGATGTTACAGTAAATAACCCTTAGACAGGAGCTGACTAGAGGGGCTGTTAACCATAGGCAAGAACCAGCTTCAGCTGGCTTGTCATTATGATTTCTGTCATTTTACATGAACTTAGGCCAATTATTACTGGAGTTTTACAATTGCTCCACCCTTGAAATCACCATGATGGCTCAAAGACAGCCATATACAGTATTAAAATGAGAGCAAACCCAATTTTAGGAATTACTACTCAAATTCATAGCAAAAGTCAGCCCCTTACTCATAAATACTCCTCCCCTCGATTAATAAGACTTCAGAACACCAAAAACCTCTTCCTCCTGATGCAGATGCTCTTTTCAAAGCCTGCCCACTCTCTTACTCTTGAGAGAGTGCACTGTTGCTTTCAATCATTCAATATAAAGCTTCCTGCTTGACTTTCATGGTCCATCCTAAAATTCTTTTCCTGATTAACACCAAGAACTTGGAAAAAACCTCCATTCAGAGGCCACTAACAGTCTAAAGTCTCCTAATGACAGTGAATTTAAAAATATAATAACATTTCATGATTTCCCACATTAAAACAAGTTAGAAAGTTGTTTGTACCCTAACACCAAAGGACCCCTTCTTAAAGATATGAGTCCCTTAACAGACAGTACAGATGACTTTATGACCCTATTCTCACCCTGGACATAGATGATGAAGTCAATTAGAGACCACAAGGCAGAAGAAATCTTTAACCGTGCCATTAATGATTGATAACATAAAACTGAAAATTCTGAACCACTGGCAATGGTTACTCCTTTGACATGAATACAACTCAGTGGTCATCACTCTTAAATTACTCATAATTTCTATTGCTTATAATTCAATATTTGATGTCACCCTCTTTATCATGTAAGGAAGTTGTAAAAATGGAAGAGTAAACAAAATTTGGAAAAACATATGCCTCAACTCCAAGGTAAACATCAGCTATAAGTTACTAGAGATTGTAAGAATATTTTCAGTTGCATAACTACTTTAAATGGGGGTAGGTAAACTCATAACTAATGAGCGCATAGCACACTGTATGGGGGATGGGCACACTTGTAGCTCTGGCTTGGGCAATGCAAAGGCATTACACATAACCAAAATGTTTGTAGACCTATAATATTCTGAAATTTTTTTGAAAAATGAAAATAAATAAATAAATTGGAAAAATAAAAATATAAGTAAATAAAATTATAAAATAGTAAATGATTATTTACTCTAACAGGTTAGTGCAAAATGATGTTATTAAAATGAAGAAAATTATGTTAAACCAGAAATTTAAATTTAAATCTTTACATACCGGTGGCTGGTTATTTTCACTTCCTTCATGACTCTCTTGCTCATTCTCTGATGTCACTTCTAGGTCTTCTTCTGCTAAAAAATCCATACATTGAATTAAATTGGATTAGTTAGAAGAGTGAGGTAAAAGACAGTCTTTATAGAAATAGATAGAAAATAAAATTTTCATTGTATAAATTTAGAGTTTAAATGAAGCTAAATCTATGATGAAATACTTACTTCTTTAAGAAATATTTCTAATTAAAAAAAGAAAAAAAACCCAAGCTTCAAGAAACCACTTGGGGAGACACCTGGTCCAAGGCATACAACATCTCAAAGATTCACTCACAAATTCTATTAACTATTAGCTATGTCTGTTAACTGAAGAGGAAAGTGGCCATAGATCTGTGTGAACATGCTGATTGATGAGGGGAAAAGGGATCATTAATCAGCGGAGAAAGTCATGACCCTGAGAGGGTAACCATCAAAACTGATGGGAGAATGCTACAGCATATCTGTAACACAACCCAGCAGAATTATTTGTACCATTATACTATAATTAGTTATCATGTTCTTCAATTTGTCCCACGATTTAGAAGTACTCAGCTGCAATGCAGTTGAGAGCATAATTCATCTTTCATCGGAAAAACTATTCTGAACTGATCAGCTTGGATTCATTTGTAGAATGCTAGTTAATGAAAATATTCACCTTTTTCATTAGTTATATGGGCTATTGGTATGCCTACATTTCTTGTATCCTCTGGGTTAGTCATCTTAAACTTTCTTGATACACACACATACAAAAAGCCTTAACACCACATCTAAGAAACAATGTATAATAAATTTTCTATATTGAAATAACAATTTTAGTATTCAAGGATGAACTCTGTAATTTTTTTTCTTTTTAAAATTAGTTGGGTTACCAAGTAGTCTTTAAAAGACTTTTATGAAACAATTACCTTACCAAAAATTTAGCTATCTTAAAAAAGCGGCTGATGCTTCTATATTCAAATTAATCTCATTTGATTAACTAATATTAATGCAACATGTATATTTGCTGTCTGACAGCTATGGGGAGGAAAAATAAATTACTATTGTTCACCCCAATTCTAGCACTCCCTCCTGCTTCTACTAACCTTTAAAGTAGCAAGAATCTAAGCTTCTGTTTGAGTGTAAATATAATGAAGTCATCTGAAGTGCTCCCAAGTTTCCTCATCAACTCCAAAATCACCTTCCTAACTTCTTTCATTCCTCCCTCCTTCACCCCTCACAATCTTTCTTCCTTTACAGCAGTCATGTAGAGATCTGTGCCCCTTATTCTCCTCCTTCAACATCTTTGATTTATTATTCCCACCACATCTTTCCTCTTCATTTAGCAGTAGTACCTCACATCTCTAATTTCTCCTTCCTCATCACTTGGCTCCTTCCCCTCTGGCTACAAACATGCTCAGAAATGATAACAAAATAATGTTTTCCCCTGATCCTGTAACGTCTTAAACTGTTATCCAATGGCTCTTCTTCCAGATTTCTCTAAAAAGAAGTCTATACCCAAGGCCCACCAGCAGGAGCATCAGCTGAGAAGTTACTAGAAATGCAGAATCCCAGAGCTGCTGACTCAGAATGTGCATTTTTAACACAGCTGATTGATGAAAGTTTGAGACGCTCTGGTCTACACTGAGTGTACTTCCACATTCCTCTACCTGAACTGACCCTTTTGGAATCTAGCCTCATGTTCCTCCCTATCATGTCCCCACAAATGAAATTGTATTACAAGTCATAATGTTTCTAATGGGCTGCTTATCAGCCTCTATCTTCCCTCATCTCTCAATAACTGACCCTATTCTCTTCTTCTCTCCAAAGTTTTTATCTTGAGCAGTACTAATTCTACCCTATGAAGTAAGAACATTTCAAACCACATTAAATTATGCATGTGTACAGCTGACCACATATGCTTCTATTCCTCTATGGTATAGAAAAGATAGTGCTGCAGGCTTAGGTGCCTCAATCCTTAGTGCCTTCCCAACAGTGAGGGAGATAAGAAGAGTGAGAAATGTTTGCTATACTTCTCTGACACACTCTGGTATTGGAAGCTCACTTTATATGCTTCCCACATTTCAAACACTCTGCTCTTCCTTTTTCTGAAGAATTATTTTATTTGACCACCCTCCATTACATATGCCTGCTTCTTGATGCTTGATGATATTCTTTGGATTTTAGAATGTATCAGTGTACATGTTTTTAAATAAACAGTCTGTTAAATTATTTTCTTTTAATAAAATATGGTTCTTACCTTCTACTTGTCCATTTATGGTGTATTCTTGTTTGTGAACTGCAGCCCACCGTAAATCACCACCATACTTCTGTGGGAGATTCGTGGAGACATTCTGTTAAAATTAATATCAATAATAAGTTTCAATTAAAAAATAAAAATAATGAATTCCATCAAAATTTTCCAATCATATTCTTAAAACTACCTGAATTTCCTATTGTAAAGGCAATTAGACTTAAAAATAAGAGAAGTATGTATTGAAAAACCAAAACATTTGTACAGGGAACTTCACAAATGTTATCCAGCTCAAGGTTACCTTTTATCTATTTCTGGCTATTGACTCTGAAAACCAAGAATGGAGGAAAAAGGCAATATAGTCACAGACAAAATATTAATGGGTATGCACATTTCAACAAGGAAGTAACTTCAAAATACCTGATTGTACTTTACAATCCCCACCAAAAATAAGAAGAGTATTTAATATATATACATACATACAATACACCTACTATAATAATTACATAATTAAATATTTAGAATAATTTTAACCTTCGAAATGTTTAGTGTTAAAATAAGATACTTAGCATGATAACAAACATCAGAGTATGTCAAGTTCAGGAAGAACAGCACATTTAACAAGCTGCATCATTTTGGAAACAAGGGCTTGCAAATATCTAAATATTTTTTAATAAAGTTTTTACTGATAGTATAAACGGATGAATAAAATGATGGAGTAGTAAAAAAACATATCTTTATGTCATATTTCAATAAAACCAAGGAAATGTTACACATGTACAAGGTAAAGCAAACAAATATTAGAGATACACAAAGTAAAGTATATGTAACTCTTTCCCAATTAAAAAGAAAACTGCAAAAAAGAATAGCAAACCTTAATGAAGAGAATTATAAGAATATTTATTCATAAAGCATCTAAATGGTGCTGGACACTTATTTGTACATTTTTTCTATACTTAATAATAATTGAGTAGGATGGTGGTTGTCCCATTTCCTGCTTCCTGGTCATTCCAGGATGTTAAGGGTAAAATGAAGAGATGTGATCCACTCATCTCTCCATCCAGAATGTCCTCCTCCTAGACTTTCACGTAGCTTGCTCATTCCTAGTCATGTGAAAGTCGGCGATGTAAATGTCACCCTCAGAAAGATATTCTCTGACTACAGAATTCTATTCACATTTCCATCCCCATCCTAACTACAAACTACCTCAATATTTTCTAACCAGTCTCTGTTTTCCTTATATGCAGAACTTATAATGACCTATAGCTCTTTGTTGTTTACTTATTTTTCTCTTCCTACCCCTATAGCATATTCCCTCATCTTGTATATTCAGTGTCTTACTTCCCAGCATGTAGTTGGTACTCAATAACAGACATTTAATCAACGTCAAAACATGTAAAATCCCATCAGGAAGGTCTCAAGCATCAAATCACTATATTCCCACAGGACATCTCTGGTAATAGTCTGCTGGGAAACTGAACATAACCAAAATTAGGAATCCATATGCTTGCTATAACTTCCATTCTTTTCTTAGGACTACTGCCTTCTGGTTTGCAAAAAGTACCTTCAGCATTCATTAAGTTAGTGAGTATCAGTGTAATCATTTGGTCCCTCATTTGTATAAACACTCTCTCCAGTTTACAAAATGTTTTTATGTTTCTTACCACATTTGTTCATTGCGCGTACTTAAGGAATAGATGTTAGTACCATATTTATGAAGAAGGTCACTGATATCTGAATAGGATAAATCATTCATTTTTTTCAAGATTGCATGGCTACTAAGCGACAGCACCAGGACACTAACATGTCTTCTGGCTTCCACTCAGTGCTGGTACCACTGTGCAGCAGCTGTTCTATCATCAGACCCTTCCCATATCTTTCCACAGTTGTCACTTCAATGTACACTGTCATTATATTATGCTGACACTAGTACAAACATGGATGCCACAAAAATATCCAATGGCTTCTATTTTTAAAAATGAATTCTACTTATTAAAACACCACTAAACTGAACTGTTGTTACTATAGTCCTACATATTTACTGTTCCCATACTTTTCCTTGTCTGGAAATGTTGTTTGCAGATCTATACTTAACAACCCAATTATACGAACACCTTCAAGTTGCAGATATTATCTTTTTAAGTTCCACGTTGGAAAAGACAATCGTTCAAACAGTTTCTCTCTGAGTATCATTAGGACTTTTACACACCCACATATAACATAGAATGATTCATTTGATCATAAGTTGACCTGGAATAATTCTTTTGTTGTAGAAAAACCTAAGTTGAGAACCCAAACTGATTCCTTTTCTAAGCTTTATTTTGTTGCACTATACTATAGTAGCTTCTTAAATGAATCCCACAGGTGAGAAGAATTGTACTATGCAATAACCAATTTGTTAATTATGAGCTGAAAATACAAGAAACTAACTCTTTACAGGCATAAACAGAGGTGAGAACATAAAGTCTAAACATTTCCTTTTAGGTTCTAACATCATTTGATACTTATATTTTAAAATAACAACAACAATAGACAGTACCTCCAAATCCTGAGGTGATTCTGCATCTTCATTTTTTCCAGGCTTTAATGCAGACATCTTGTCTATAAAATGGTATTCACAGATACACTCATGAGAACATTTTTATCATACATTTTAAATACATATACAAGTCTATCACCATTCATTTTTATCTCAATAAAATAAAACTAATAGCAAAAATAATTTCAAGGTTGAACCAGTTTTAGGAAGAAAAAAGTAGACAGTATCAAGAAAGACAGCAAAAGAAATATATTTAAAAGAAATGGATAATATATTTGGGTCTGCATACTTTAAATGTTTTTTTTGTGTGTGTGTGATGGCATTTAAGGATTAAAGAGTATCATAGGTATTCACTAACTTACCACTTCTGTTATTTTTGTGCACATAAATAAAATTGACATTACTTTTTGCTCTCGCGGAGCATGTTCAATAATACCAATACCATTTTCCTTTTGTCCAGATGCTGGCTTTGTTGCTCCTTCCTATTTAAAAAAAAAAAAAAATCCCAACTTCAGAAAACATTGCATTTATTCCCTCACTCACTCACTCAATTAGTCTATAAGACAATGAACGTTACTCTGTCTATCAAATCACAGGCACTATTCTGGCAGAAGCTGATAATATAAAAAAACGGTGGATTTTGCCCTAGATTCAAGAGGAGTTTGAGATGTATGAAAGAGAGATGGAAAAGAATAATTCACTGATTCTACAATTAAAGTGAATAAAGGACAGTAAGGGCACAAAGGAGAGAGCAGTGAGTTCTGCCTGGGAAGATCAGGAAATACTGCAAAGATATATGGCCACATTGTGAAAGATAGAAAAAGTGCTGAGAATGGGTGTGAAGCATTTCAAGACAGGGCAATGTGAGAAAAAGGATGAGTATTTGTAAAGTATATGAAAATGGTAGAATTAAATAATGAAATTCTATACAGAACTCAGAAATTTTGAAAATGAGAATAAGAGGAGGAAAAATACAGTTCAATTTTTTCAACTATACTTTTAAAAATTTGAAGAATGTGAGATATAATAGTACTAATATATGAAAATATTTATTTCTGGAATATTATCATAACATACACTTTTAAATTGAATAAAAAGATTTAATTCTAAAGTACCAATTCAAGATGCTGCAAGAAGACTATTTTTAAAATTAATCTTAAGTTCCATCTGGATCTCTCCCTTGACCCAGTAATCATTCAGCAAGAGATTGTTTAATTTCCATGACCTTGTGAAGCAGTGTTTCTGTTGGAATTGATCTCTAGTTTTATACCACTATGATCTGACAAGATACATGGTACAATTTCTATGTTTTTAAATTTGTTGAGGTCTGATTTGTGGCCTAGGATTTGATCAATTTTGGAGAAAGTTCCATGAGATGATGAGAAGAATGTATATTCAGCTTTATTTGGGTGGAATATTCTGTAGATGTGTGTTAGACCCATACGTTCTAGAGCTTTGTTTAAGTCCATGATTTCTTTGCTTACTTTTTGTTTGGGAATCTGTCCAATTCAGTCAGTGGGGTACTGAAATCCCCTCCTAATATGGAATTACTGTTTATCATGCTATTTAGATCAAACAGGGTTTGCTTTATGTATCTGGGTGCTCCTGTGTTCGGTGCATAAATATTAAGAATTGTTAAGCTTTCTTGTTGGATTTTTCCTTTCACCATGATTTTGTGACCATCTTTGTCTTTCTTTAGTCTTGCTATTTTAAAATTTATGCTGTCTGAAATCAGAATCACCATGGCCTCTCTCTTTTGGTTTCCATTTGCTTGGAAGTTTGTTTTCCAGCCCTTGACTTTGGGTCTGAAAGTATCTTCAAACTTTACTACAAGGCTATAGTAACCAAAACACCATGGTATAGGCACAAGAACACAGATATAGAATTTTGGAGTAGGACAGAGATCCCAGACATAAAACCATCCTCATATTGTCATCAAATCTTCAACAAAGCAGACAAAAGCATACATATGGGAAAAGAATCTCTATTCAACAAGATGTGCTGGGAAAACTGGATGTCCATGTGCAGAAGATTTAAACTGCATCCCCACCTCTCACCTCTCACAAAAATCAACATACGATGGATAACGGACTCAAACCTGAGGCACGAAACCTTAAGAATTCTGGAAGAAAATGTTGGGAAGAGTCTTTTAGACATCCACCTTGGCAAAGAATTTATGAAGAAGACCCCCAAAGCAATCACAGCAGCAACAAAAATAAACAAATGGGACCTGATCAAATTACAAAGCTTCTGCACAGCCAAGGAAACTATCATTACAGCAAACAGACAAACTGCAGAATGGGAGAAAATATTTGCTTTCTACACATCTGATAAAGGGCTGATAACAAGAATCTATATAGAACTTAAGAAAATCAACAAGAAAAAATCAAATAGCCCCATCAATAAATGTACAAAGGACATGAACAGCAACTTTTCAAAAGAAGACAGATTAATGGCCACCAAACATATAAAAAAGTGCTCAACATCTCTAATCATTAGGGAAATGCAAATCAAAACTACAATGTGACATCACCTAACTCCAGTGAGAATGGCCTCTATTAAAAAGGCCCAAAATAACAAATGCTGGCATGGATACGAGAGATTGCGACACTCTTATACTGCTGGTAGGACTACAAATTAGTACAACCCATGTGGAAAGTAATTTGGAGATACCTCAAAGAGCTAAAAATAGAGATATCATTTGATCCCGCAATCCCACTACTAGGCATCTATCCAAAGGAAGAGAATAAAGACATTTGCAATCAAATGTTTATAGCAGCACAATTCACTTTTCCAAAGCTATGGAAACAACCCAAGTGCCCATCAATACATGAGTGGATTAATAAAATGATATATGTATACCGTGGAATAATACTCAACTACAAAAAAGAACAGTGATCTAGTACTTCTTATGTGAGCCTAGATAGAGATTGAGACCATCCTTTTAAGTAAGGTATCAGAAGGATGAAAAAACATGCACCACATATACTCACTATCAAATTGGTACTAACTGATAAACACTAAGGTGCTCATAGGGTAGTAATACTCACTGGGTGCTGGTCAAGTTGGGGGGTGGAGGACTGAGGGGAGTAAACCCACAGTTAATGGAAATGGGGAACACTGTATGTGGGAAGGACACTCTTATAGCCCTAGCTAGGGTGAGGCAAACAATATTTCATGTAACCAAAATGTTTGCACCCCCAAAATATCCTGAATTAAAAAATTTAAAATAAAAAAAGGAATGACACTAAAAAAAATAAAATTAATCTTAAAATTTTAAACTGTAGAAGAGAAATGCTTATGTGATGCAAAATTATGATGTATTTCTAAGTACTATGATCATGTAAGAAAGAAACATAAAGCCCTCCATTAAATTTCACCTTGTTTTCTTACTCCCATGTAAGCAACATACTCATAGCTCTAATTTCCTATTTCCATCATATAGGACGGTAGTTAAAAATTGGACAGAGCATCTACTATAAAGAACATAAAGCTATGATTACCCGAATTGAAGATTTAAGAATCTTTAAATACATCTACAATTGTCAAACAGGCCCCAATATTCACATAAGGAGTGGAGAGAGGACTACAAAATCAAGTCTACAGGCTTTCTGAGTTTTGCAGATGAACAAATTTATGTGCAAGATATAACAACTATGAATACTAAACTTAATAAATCTTCCTGAGAATAATATAAAATGTTCCCAATGCTAGAAATATTTTTTAAAAGTAAACAACCATCTTCCAGAGATGAATGTGTATACTCTGTTGACAGTCACCCCTTCTTTATAATGCTATGACAATAAGTAGTTTATTCTAGGGAACAATAATCAATTATGATTGCATTCATGTGATGTATACATATGTGTGTCTGTTATATGTAGAAATTATTGGCACAAGATAAATCACATGTCCAGAAGTAAACAATTGTAGCATTTATTTCTTCAAGAGGGTTGCAGCTCAAAATTTATATTCTTATTTAATGAATACTGATTAAGAACCTCCCTTATATAACCTGAAATTTTAAAAAAGATCAAATAAAATGTTTATTCCTTTCTCTATTTTCAAACAGATCTAAAATGATTGTCAACATTATACCAAACAGTAATACAAATTATTTAAGTAAGTTATGGATATGCAAAAGATAAGTTATAAACCTTAAAGAAGAAATGAAAGAGTCAAAAATTAATAATTCATAATATCAGATATGGCCTGAAATATATTTCACTTGGCATTATCCAGGAACATAGGTTTTACTCGATTAAATATATTACTTTAATAATTTACTAGATTAAATGTATTACCTTAATAATTTTTTAAAAATGAGGATTCATTTTTTTCCTTTTTACATAGTTTTTATTTGAGCATAACAGATGTACAAATTTTGAAGGGACCTAAATTTTGATACATTTCTAGAATCTTATCAGTGTACTTGAGATATGCATCATGTTAAATAGTATCTGTTCTTTATGGCAGAATCATTTGAATTATTCTCTTATAGCTAGTTTTAAATGTACAATATATTAATTATAGCCACCCTTAACTTTTCGGTTTGTTTTTCATTAAAGCAATCTATAAGTTTTTAAAAGAATATCAGCCTCTTTTTCATTGCCTGTCTTTTCTTGATTTGCATGAAAACAATTTCTAACATACCTTACGATACAGAGTTCCCACTCTCATTTATCTCCACTATTTCTGTTATCTTTTCATAATAATTTGTGTGATCTTGACTCTCTTAATCAAACTTTGTATTTATCTTGCCCTTCTTCGCATGAATTCTTCCCCATCATCCCCCTCTTCATTTCCACATTTCTGAGCTGCTCTTTTGGGTTGCTTTCTAATTCTTTCCTTCTACAATTTCTAACCTAAGAATTGTTTACTCCCCTCAGCTTTTACAAATCTCAATCCTGTCCATCCTTCCTTTTGTTATTACATTTGTTTTCTATTATGGCCTTGAGGAGGTCCATTTCTTTACAGTATTTTTGTCAGCATTATGAGGATTGGGGAGGGGTACATAAATATATGGGGGAGAAAAGTTTTTCAAATAATAACTTACCTTTGTAAGACCACAGTTTTCCAATGACCCGGAGGAAGGTTTCCGCTGAGGCTCAGGTGGTGGAAAGGAAGGATTTAAAAAGCCCTGGACTTTGCCTGATGTTGTGGGAAAGCATTCAAACACATCTTCCTTTGGATGATCAGAAATCTTGTCCTCAAACACGTTTCCCTTACCTGTTCTCACAGTAGCATATTTTGCTTCTACTACAGTAAAAAGAAAGTAAATAATATATAAAGATATTTGTAATGAAGAATCAGTGGATAATACAAAAATAGGCAATCTTTAAAAAGCTTACAATATTTCCTGGATTGCTGAGAAGCAGTAGTTAAGTTGGTTAAGTTTGGTTCAGAAACATCCTAGAACAAAAAACAATAGCTTTAAGGATAACAAGTATCAAAGTGGTAAAATAATTATAATATTCACCATTACCATATGACCTAATGCAAAGAAAAGAGGTTTTGGAGTAGATTCAACCTCAATTCTGTCATTTACTAATTTACATCTTCTCATGGGGTGAAGATTATGAGAGATGGTACAGATGTCCTAAGAATGTTACTCCCTTTGCCCATAATTGATTATTCTACAAATGCTATAATATCCATTAGATTATATTCTTAGCCAAAATAGCCTGAGACAAAAATGGACCTAGTCAGCTTACAGGATTATTAAAGTAACTATCATTAAGATACTTAAATTAATCAATTTTGTGTTACATTGTGAAATGTGTTTGCATGATTTACATTTGGATTAACTATCTCTTGCCAGGGAAAATGGGAGAGTTTAGGTTTTAGTAATAACTTATTTTAATGGGTTGGCTTTGCAAATATTATCAATCACTTCTATTATGTTTGTCAAAATTCTAAAGATAAATTATTGTATAGATTCAGGTTCTCCCAAGAAAGACAGAAAACAATAATAAACCTTGTGGGGCAATCATTGAAGAATGAAAGCCACAAACAGCTACTCAGTAGAAAGCTTTCACTAAATACGATGACAATGAAGACAAAGAGGCACTGACAGGGTACACACTGAGGAAATGCATTCTGCAAGGAAATATTTAGATTGGGGAAAAGCATTTTTGCAAGGTGGAGGAGGAGGATGAAACAAACAAACAAAAAGAGACATGACCACTCCACCTAATATGTGATTAAACCATGGAAGAAAAGGAAAAATATTCTGTATGATAAGGTACATGGAGAAATATGAGAATAAAACAGAGACTTTAGTTTACAGTATATCCATGATAAAACT
The DNA here is from genome assembly GCF_020740605.2 of Lemur catta. NCBI lineage: Eukaryota > Metazoa > Chordata > Mammalia > Primates > Lemuridae > Lemur > Lemur catta. The sequence goes on along the minus strand of NW_025423864.1, from coordinate 1,105,067 downwards.
GATAATTGATTAATATTTACTCTACAATTTACTTTCCTATATTCTTCTATAGGAAAGAATTTAATTTAATTACCATAAAACAATAAATTATTGAAACATAATCATCTTCCACTATGTGGAAGCTGTGACACTATTGCTACAGAGATAAAAAAATCAGAAAAAGAAATATTCCATCTCTTTTGTACTTGGAGAAAAAATTGGTAATTAGAATTATAAAGATTAATGTATTGCTTAAAAAGACATTTTTTAATAGAACTTCGGTTGAAGATAAGGAACACTTAAGAAATTTTAATCTGAAATCCTAATCTAAACTTCTAGTTGGATGATACTAGAAAAGATAACATAGTTCTCTTTCCTACTTATGATATGTTGCTAATTTGTTCATTTTCATGAAATATTTTCTCATAATAACTCTCCTGAAGTTGTACAATCTAATTATTAAAGGGGAACATAAATTTAAATTATATTTTAAAAATTCAATAGATTTAATTATTAATTATACTATGGATATTGTTACTTTTAACATTCCATTGTAACCTTAATATTCTAACATTTCTTTGCACTAAAATTCATTTATCTATTCATTTATTCCCATTAAAATATATTAAAATGCTTTATACATGCCAGATTACATTCTTCATACTCTAACACACACACAAATATGTTTCTTAACCTGTAGTAACTCATAGTAATGCAGGAGTTATAAAATTATTATTTAAATAACTAGGAAAAACATGGAGTGGATATAGCTTAGATGGCTGACTAGAGATATCAGAAGCCAGATCATCTCAGAAAGAAGAGAAAGTTTCAGATGAAATCATAGCCCAGGTGTAATTCTGCAGGAAGAGTGCCAGAATCTGCCAGAGACACCAAGGAAAGAAGTCACAGGAAATAACAAGAAGGAACAAGATTTTAGAAGAAATGAACCCCCAGGGAATTAGTGGCCCCATGGAAAGGGTAGGTCAGTGTGTTTGATTTTCCTCCTTTCACACCTCTGGCAGTCCTAAGGCTCCAAACTATTGGGTAGACCCTGTAGCCTCATAAGCCCAGCACTGCTGCCCTTAGTGAACTGAGAGCTTCTTGACAATACAGCACCAGGCTTCTAGCCCACTGGTTATCACTCACGCTTACCACAGACCCAAGTTGAGGCAGCAGTTGTCATACTGCTTTTCCAGCTATTGTGTGCCTTTGCCCTGCCCAGGGGAATTCAGCATTTTACATTTCTTGACACTGGAACCCACACAAATATTCTCTAATACTCAGTCAGATTGCAGTAACCACAGGGCACTGGTAGGTCTTAGGGGAACTGTGTGATCCCAGAGCTTGGACATACAGGGTGGGCTCCCTTCAAGTAAAAAGAGAGTGCATCCCCTGCAGGGTACACCTTGGGAAAAAGAGGACCAGAGTGCCAGCTCTCCTCCATTCAGACTCTTCTCCCCTGACTCACAGCACTGGACCTGCTCTACAGAAAATGCTCAAAAGTGCTCTAAAAATCAGAGTACAGTCAATACTCTACAGTGTAAAAATAAGTAGAAGTTAAAACTCACAATTCTTACAAAATAGTAAATTAAGTGAGAATACAAAGCTACTGGTACAAATCAACAAGACTGAAACAGTATTTCACTAATCAATATTAACATTCAATGTAAACCTTCTAAATATCCCACTGAAACGTATCAATTCGTGGCATGGATAAAAAAAACAAAACCCAAAAATATCATGTCTCAAAAAAATACATTTAATTCATAAAGATTCTCACAGAATCAAAGTGAAGGTCTGGAAAAAACATTCGATGCAAATGGATATAAAAAGCAAGCAAGAGTAGTTAATCTTATACCAGGTAAAATAAACTCTAAAACAACAATAATGACAATACAAAGATGGTTATTATATAATGATTAAGAGATCAATTCAATAAGAAGATTTAACAAAACTAAATATATATGTACTTAACACCAGAGCTCCCCAATTCATAAAACAAATGCTACTACAGCCAGGAAAAGAAATCAATAGGGGCATAATTATACTGGGGGACCCTAACACTCTACTGACAGAACTAGATAAATCACTGAGGCAGAAAATCAGCAAGGAAACAATGGATTTAAGATGGTAGAACACATACACCTAAGAGACATTTGCAGAATATTCTGCCAAAAAAACTGCAGAATGCACATTCTTCTCATCAGCACATGGAACATTCTCCAAGACAGAACTTATTCTAAACCACAAAACACATCTCAGAAAAGTTTTAAAAAATCAAGATCATATCATGTATTTATTGTCTCATACTACAGTGGAATAAAATGAGAAACAATTCCAAGAGGAACTCTCAAAATTGGACAAATATATAGAAATTAAACCACTTCCTGTGAAATGATCTTTGGGCCAAAGTTGAAAACACGACAGAAATGAAAAAATATTTTTCAATTGAATGACAATGGCAACAAAAGCTATAAAATTTTCTAAAATGCAGAAAAAGTAGTAACAAGAGGGAAGTTTATAAGAGCACAAAATATCTACATGAGAAAGACAACAAATTAATAACCAAATATCATACCGCAGGAAACTAGAAAAAATGAAAACAAACCAATGCCAAATCTAGCAGGAGACAAGAAATAACAAATAGCCAAGCAAAACTAAACAAAAGTAAAACCAAAAAGAAAATACAAAATGTCAATGAAATGCAAAATTCATTCTTTGAAAAGATAAAACCATTGACAGACCATGAGCCAGATTAGCCAAGAAAAGAGATGATTCAAATAAACTCAATCCAAAATGGAAAAGGAGACGTATTTTAAAAGAAAATCTGAGATTACTACAAACACCTCTATGCACACCAACTAGAACATCTAGAGGAAGTGGACACATTTTTTGGAAAAATGCAAAGTCCCCTGCTTGAATCAGGATAAAATAGAAATCCTGGATGAACCAATAATGAATAATAACATTGAGTCATTAACAAGAAAACTCCCATGGGAAAAAAAAAAAGCCTAGGGTGAGATGGATTCACAGGTATATTTTACCAGAGCTACAGAAAAGAACTTGTACTATCCTACAGAAATTGTGCTACAACAAGGAGGGAATCCTCCCTTACTCACCTGACAAAACCAATATCATCCTGATAACAGAGCCAGGTAAGGACACAACAACAAAAAAAGAAAACTATAGGCCAATGTCCTTGATGAAAATAGATTTAAAAATTCCTCAAAAACAAACAAACAAACAAGCAAAACCTAGCAAAAAACACTTCAACAATATAATTCACCATGATCAAGTGGGTTTCACCTGAGAGAGGCAAATGTGGTTCAACATACAAAAGTCCATAACTGTAATTCACCACATGAAAAGAATTAAAAACAAAACCAAAGCCTAATCTCAATACATGCAGAGAAAACATCCAACAAAATCCAATACCCCTTTCATGACAAAAACCCCCAAGACACTAGGCATAGGAAGAATATGCCTCAAAATAGTGAAAACCATATATAAAAAACTCACTGCCAACATCATACTGAATGGGGGACATCTGAAAGCATTCCCTTGAAGAATTGGAACGGACAAGGATGCCCACTTTCACCACTTCAATTTAACACACCACTGGAAGTCCTAGCCAGAACAATGAGGAAAAAGAGAGATAAAGTGCATACAAATTAGAAAAAATTGAAGTCGAACTATCCTTGTTGGTTGAGAATATGATCTTATACAAAGAAAAACATAAAGACACCTCCAAGACATTCCTGAAATAGATAAATAAATTCAGTAAAGTCTCAGGTTACAAATTCCATGTATACACATCACTAGCATTTCTATGCATTAACAACAAACAAGGTAAGAATAATATCAGCAACTCAATCTCATTTATAACAGCTTCCAAATAAACAAATAAATAAATAAATAATCTGGGAATATACTTAACCAAGATTGTGAATCATCTCCACAAGAAGAACTACAAAATACTACTTTAAAAATGTCCTAGATGATACAAAAAATTGGGAAAGTATCTCAGGATTATGGATTAGAAGAATAAATGTTGTGAACATGGCCACATTGACAAAGTAATCTACGGATGCAATGCAATTTATACCAAAACACCCATGTCACTTTTTTCACAGAATTAGAAAAAACAAACCAAAAAAATCATATGATACCAGAAAAGAGTACGACGAACAGCGAAAGCAATGTTAAGGAAAAAAGAAATCAGGTGGCATCGCATTACATGATGTTAATTTACACTATAAGGCAATATTAACCAATAAATCACACTACTAAAATAAAAGTAGATACATACACCAATAAAACAAAATAGAGAACCCAGGAATAAAGCCAAATACCTACAACCAACTGATCATTCACCAAGCAGACAAAACCATAGACTAGAAAAAGGAAACCCTATTCAATAAATAGTGCTAGAAAAATTGGATATTCCTATACAGAAGAAGGAAACTTGATTTCAATCTCTCACCATATACAAGAATTAAATCAAAATGGATTTAAGACTTAAATGTAAGACCTGAAACCATAAAAAAAATTTAGAAAAAAAATACTAGAAAAAACTATCCTCAAAATAGGGTTAGGTAAAGAATTCATGTCTATGACCCAAAAAGCAAATACAATACAATCAAAAATAAATAAATTGAAATTAAGTTAACTAAAATGCTTTTACATAGCAAAAGATGTAATCAACAGGGTAAACAACCTACAGAATGTATGCACAAGCTCCGTATCTGAAAAAGGCCTAATACCCAGAATCTATAAATAACTCAAATCAACACGAAAAAAGAAAAAAAACCATCAAAAGTAGGCAAAATAAATGAACATTTTTCCAAAGGAAAGAAACAAATGACTAATAAACATATGAAAACACATCACTATTCATTGTACATCACTATTCATTAGAGAAATGCAAATCCAAACCACAATGCGATACCACCTTACCCTTGTCAGAATAGTTGTTATTAAAAAGTCAAAACCAATAGATGCTAGTGGGGATGTGGTGAAAAGAAGAGGCTTATACACTTTTGGTAGGAGAATAAATTACAACAATCTCTATGGAAACTATATGGAGATTTCTCAAAGAACTAAAAGTAGACATACCAAAAGAAAAAGAAAGTCATATTATAAAAAGGACATCTGTAGGAGATCTGAGAAGAGCAAGATGACCAAATAGAAACCTGCAGCAATCATCCCTCCACATGAACACCAAATTCAACAACTAGACACGCAAGGAAGCACCTTCAGGGAAACCAAAAATCATGTGAGTGATCTCAGTACCAGGTTTCACATTCAATCAATGAAAGAGGCATTGACTGGGGCAGTAAAAAGCCTTGCACACTATCCCTCCTCCATCCGCAGGCAATGCCACACCAGCACATCAAGCAAAGAGAATACATTTCCCTGAGTCAGAGAGAATGAAGTGATTGTGGGACTTTGTATTGAATTTCAGAGGAACATAGCACAGGTCAGAATGCTGCCAGTGCCCACAGAGGGAGCATTTGGACCCACCCAGCCAAAGAGAAATTCTCTGTCCTGAAACCTTAGTTCTGACTACGTCCATCAACTGGCTGAGAAAAAGCAGCCTGGGGCCTGAAATAAATTCGTAAGGCAGTGATTTCACAAAGGACACCATCCTTGGGTAGTTCCCGTGCCTGTGCTGGCTCCGATCCAGTGGGCTTGAGGTACACATGACCCAGAGATACACTAATGGTGGTGGCCAAGACAGTGCTTATGTCACCCTTCCCACAAACCCTGGCAGTGCAGCTCAGGGAGAGTCTTCTTCCATTTGGGGAAAGGAAAGGAAAAAATTCAGAAGACTTTGTTTTGCAACTTGCATGCCAACAGCAAAATAAAGTACATAGCAGACTCCCAAGGCCCTGGATTTAACAACATAGTCCATGAATTACACTCCTAGAATCACCTTGAGCCCGAAAGATACACTTTGCTATTAAAGGAAAGACCCAGTCCTGGCAGGATTCACAACTTGCTGACTAAAGAGCCCTTGGGCTAGCATAAACATCAGAGGGAGCCAGGCAACAGTCACCATGGGCTTTTGTTGAGATTGGCTGGGGTCCAGTGTGACCTAAGCAAAGTCTTAGCTATGATGACCATGAGGGAGTGCCCACATTGCTCCTCCCCCAACTCCACCAACTCAGCACACAGAGTGAGGAAAGAGAATGACAAATTTTCCTCATAATCCAGGAAATTCTCCTATATCATTCCCAACTCCACCAAGCCAGTACTACAAGGATTTAGCCATCGTCATATAATTACTGGACGTGGGGTTCCCCCTGTGCTGATTCACCTGTAGTAACCAACAAGTTACTTAACAACACTCAATTTCCTTTGAATATCTGGAAAGCCTTCCCAAGAAGCTCATGTTAAATGGAGCCCAGATCAAGAAGTTTAAAATAAATAACTGCAAGATGGTGAACCAGAGGCACCACTAGCCAGAGCATCTCTGTAAGAAGGAGGAGCTTTAGATGAAAGAGAAAGAACAAACAGACAAACGAACACAGATTGAGTGACAGTCTAAAGGAAGGGTTTCTGAACCTACAGGAGACTCCACAGGAAGAGGCTGCAAAACACAACTGGAAGGAGAAAGGCATCAGTGGGGATTAACCCATTAGAGGCTTGGAAACCTACAAGAAGGGTAGGTGGAGGAGGAGTTAACATCCCCCTCCCTCACATCTCAGACTGTCGGTGGGCTCCAGAGCTGCTGGAGCATCCTTCTGCCCACCTAAGCCCAGAGAATGTTGCCACCAGTGAGCAAGGAGCTCCTTAAAAACAGGAAACCAGGCTCCCAGCCTCCCAGGACACCTCCCGCCCTTCTGGGAGTCAGCTATTCTCCAAGAAATACAGGTTCCAAGCAGGATCCTTGCAAGACATTTGGAAATAATAGAGATAGAGACAAAGTGTAGTTTAAAATGATGGGGGAGGCAGAGGTCCTCCAGCATTCCCGTGAGCCAGGAGTCACTGAGTGAAATCCTGCATCAGTATTTATTGGTACAACAATTAGCTGTTAGCGGTTACAGATATATGTGTACAGATCATTCATTTAGGTTTAAAGGCTCCCCAAAGGTTTCAAGAGATCCTTTAATTAATTCTATCTACGTGAGCAAATGGTTACAAAATTTTTCTAAGATAAACTTCTTAAGCACTAAGTTAAGAATAGACCTAGCTGAGTATACAAGTTAAAGATAAAATTACCAATTAGCAATAAAGCTAAAACAGAAATATACAGACCATGTATTTCTTTATCTAGTTTGTCATTAACTGAGACATGTGGTCCAGAGTGAAGCAGGAACTGTCCATGAGGCTAATTAGCTTTAGCTACAGGTGCCTGCTGGGCTGGCATCCTTTGATCACTTCCTTAACCTGTTACCCTATGCCGAGCTCCGCCTTACACAAGCTCCAGGTGCTGGCCTGCAGGCCTCGAGACAAGCATAGCCTTGCAGTCACCCCTGGTCAGTGGAATGCCTCCCCTGTTGCTAAGCAGCTTCTGGAATGTGAACTAATATGCTCAGTTTCCTTCAAGCAAAGCCCTGAAAAACTCTTGAAACTTTCCATGTCTCTTAATTCTGTATTCCAACAACACCCCACAGATCTGAGCTGGACAGTAGGTGTCATATTTCTTGTCTACCACCAGACACCTTTGTCCTCCCTAGGGGGCTTCAACCCCTCAGGTTCCATATTACTCACTCTCACATAGACATTGCTCAACTTTGTCCCAGACTACAGGAGCCACAGGGGCCCTGTGGGTCCCAGGTGATCTGCATGAATCTGATACCCCATCATTCTGGACAGACTGCCTCCTGGAGAGAGGGCTGGAGATGACCAGAGTGGATTTTCCTCCAGCCAAACTCTTCTTCTCTCCTTTCCCTCCCCAACCCATCGCTGCCAAGAGAAACAAATGGGCGACCACATGGAGGCCTCTATAGGAAACAGGGTTCACACTTTTCCTTATTGGTCCTGCAGTGGAGAGAGGGGTAACACAGACCATGAGCTCCCTGTCTGCTAGCCATCCCTGGTGATATTTCCCCAGCAACTCCAGTAAAGCATGGAACTACCAAAGGTGGGGGGACAGAGAATCAGCTTCGGTACCCCATGGATGACTTGGGAACGGCATCCACATCCCTGGTATAGTCAAGAACTGGATCCCAGGGATGGGCCCACACACCAGATCATGTATGCCCAGGTCTCAATCGTATTGCCCGGAGGCACAGAAGAAATATTTGTGAATAAGTGTCATGAAATGTGGGTGCCTGCAGGGACAAAGAGGAGAGTGCAGTGGGGGTCCTAGATGTAGTGTGCTCTAAGGGCACCCCTTCTTACATGGGAGGACCGCACTTCCAGCTGAGGCCAGGATCCTGGGAAGGGAACATCCTGGCTTGCACAACAGTTGTAGGGGACCTTGGCTGGTTTGAGGGCCTAATGGCAGAGGCCTGGGAGAAACCATGTAATAAAGGAGGGTGGAAAGGAGTGAGGCATGCTCTAGACTGCCAGATTGAGGGACTCAGATAGCCCTGCCTCCTCACACAGACTTTCTGGTTGAATGGGGCCACTTGAGCCCCTCCCTGGCAGCTTTGTCCAGAGGTAGGGAGCAGATCTTCAACCCTTGTTAATAGCATTTTTCATCTTGATGGCAAGTTCACCACCCAAGCTAAACATGCCCACCCTCACTCCCCCACCCACAACTGCTGTGGTGGAAAGTAAGGGCACACTTGGAAGTCCCAGGGTTCATCCAACCACTGGGGGCATGAGAGTGCTTTTCTTGAGGGACTAGACCTGGTCACATGACCCCCCCAAAAAGCATTGCAGCTTGTTCCTTCTGGCAAGCACCACCTACTAACAGTGAAGTCAATTTGTACATCTTTTTACTGCATTTACTGACTCATCATATGGGCTGTAATTGATGCTCACCTCCAAGCACCACCTACTGGTTCAGAGAATAAACTGGGCATGTCATTCTCTAAACAAAAGAAAATCCAAAAGTAAGAAGCAATATCTGCTCCAGATGAGAAGGAATATGAGACAGAACTCCAGAAATATGAAGAATCAAAGCAAAAGGACACCCCCAAAAGGGAACACCACATCTCTGGCAATGGGTAACAACCAAAACCAGAATATTGAAATGACACATAAAGAATTTTGAACGTGGATTATAAGGAAGCTCAACGAAATACAAGATAACAAGGAAACCCAACACAAAGAAAGGACCAAAACAATGCAAAAAATGAATAAAAAAAACACCAAAGAGACTGAAATATTAAAGAAAAAAATCAAACACAATTTCTGGAAATGAAAAAATCATTCAAGGAATTACAAAACACAGTGGAAGACCTTAAGAATAGGTTAGATCAGGCAGAGGAAAGATTCTCAGTACTTGAAGACAACACTTTTTAATTGAACAAGTCAGTCAAGAGATGGAGCAGATAAGCAAGAGGAACAAGCAAAGCCTACAAGAAATATGGGATTCTATAAAAGGCCTAACATAAGAGTCATAGGAGTCCTTGGGGAGAAAGCCAAAGTAGCTGACTAGAGAAAAAGCTTGCTGGACCATCCCAGCAGAACAGTTGAGGATTGGACTGAGAGCAGAGAGTGATTACCGCTTGGAAGTAGACTTCGGGGATAGATACCACTGGAGTCCAGGAACACCACCAAGAAGAACTGAGTTACTGAGAGAGGAAGATAGAAGGGAGTTATTGGCATGTCCTGGAGCCCAGGGAAATGGTAAGGGTTTTCTTTTCCCCTCCCCCACCCAGAGGCCTCAGGGCAGCAACGAGATGCAGGGTTCTCATCCAATAGGGGAGTGCCAGAAGAGACAAGGGAGTTGGCATCTCTGCATGCAGATGCCATCTCCTCTGCACTCCCCGACTCCTGGCATCACAGGAAGTAATTTTGGCTCAAGCAACTCCTAGCCATGAGGCTGCACCCACACCATAGTAACCACCAAAGCACCTTGTACTGAGTGACTTGGTTCCACACAACAACACACTCCCAGCTGAGCCTGCCTTGAGCCAGAGAAGCGCACTCCCAGACCCCATTCCAAGCTCAGCCTGCCTGGGTCAGCAGAGCTGCCACCAGGGCTCAGAGAGGCAGACAGACAGGTGCCACTCCAAACTTCAGAGTGGTGCAGGAAGTCCACAGCCCCTTCCCCAAACCATAGCAGCCCTGGAGTTCTCTGTGCTCAGTAACATGCTTCAGTGCCAGGGGCACTTTTCCACCCACAGCCCTCAGTTTGTGATCTTGCTGCCTACAGGTGCTTGGTGTGTTCAGCTGCTAATTGTGCAGACAGAAGGGCAGGGGCCATGGGGGAGAGATCCAGTTCTAAGTTCAGGTGGCAAGTGAGAACCCATGCCCATTGGGAGGGTGTGGAGGAGCACAAGAGAGCAGGGTTCTATGGGTGAGCCCCATGCCCCCTTCCCCACTGAGATGTGCCATATTGGAGTTGGCTGTGCCATTGGGATGCAATTTGCATAAGTACTGGTTCCTATGGAAACCAAATGCCTTGAGTGCCACAGGCTGAATCAGAGCAACCGTCCCTATCCCCACTCACTTTAATAGAGAGTTAAGCTTGAACCAAAATTTCCTTTAGCTGCCATTATTCTCCCAGTGGGAGCATCACTTTAGTGGTGACTTTGGGGGGTAGAGAGGCCCACCCACCTTGCGTTGGGGTCTAGTGGCACAAAAGCAGTGTACAATTGGAGATCCCCCTATCTATCAGTGATGTGCAGAGACACATGCCAACAGGCCAGATACACAAACTGTGGGGAAGCTTGAGAGCCCACCTTGGGTGGAGAGGAAACAAAAGCGGACCGATCAGAGGGAAAAGTGACCAGGTTTGTAGATAAGAATGGAAAATCTGGCCAGAGGCCTCAGCAATCACATGAGTAGGCACCTGCCATCAGGAGCAGCCCTCTAATCTTCCAGAGACAACTCTCAACTCTGTATCAGTGGCTCCCCCTAATGGCCAGATAAGCAAACTCTGAGCCCCATGGAAGCCCACACAACCAGGCTATTGCACCCCAGCTGTGATCCATCTTGCTCCTCCCCCTACTTAAGGAGGGAGCAGGGTCCAAGCAACACCTGGAAGCTAACGGCCCCTCCCAAAGCTTAAGGCATTCGTATACCCCACCTGGTGGACCAGAGCCTACCATGGGCACAAAGGATTACCTCAGTAACTGGCTCCTCCACACAAACTAAAAGCAATGACAGCAGGAACAACCCCATAGCTAAACACAGTTCCTTCCATCTCAAGCTAGTAAGGAGCAGTGGATTCGTACCCACAAGTACAGTCCACAAGCTTGAATCTTAATCTGGGGGACCGAACTCCCTACACTCCATTGGGAAGAGGTGAAGAGGAAGATAACAGGTCAGAGGTAACACAAGGGTTTCATCAAACTTATGTAGAATGGTTTTCTCTGACCAATTTTCTATTATAAAGTCATATGTAAACCACTGCTAAATTTTAAGAGAATATACTATACAAAAGGAGATTCAGAGTAGTAAAATTAATTTCACAAGAAACCACTTTACCTTGGTATCGACACTGCTTAAATCATCAATAGTCGGGTAGGTGGACATCCTTTAGAGAAAAAATATACAACAAAAATAAATGAGGTTATCGCCTTAAAATAAAAACATCTACAGGGTTCTATCTAGGTGCACTCACCCAGAAAAAATAAAACAACATGAAAGGTCAGCTATCTAGATATTAAATGATGTTTCTTGATATAATTATTAGTAAAATTTGGTCTCTGTTTTGAGAAATATTCTAGTTACTTACTTCTGTCTCCACCTCTCACAGTCTATGAAGTAGTCAATGAAGACTTACTTTTAGCTTCATAAGAGATATCGACCGCCAATATATTAGCAAATCCCGAGTATAATATGTCTTCACAAATTGTCTGTTAACTTAGTGACTGACATGACTCTTCTTACCTGAACTGGAAGAAACCTGATAACCTGAAACAAGGTAGAAAAATATGCTGTCCCTTCTCCATTACATGTCTCTGTTTCAAAGACTAATCTGTATAACTCAGAAAATCGGGAGGCTTGCTTCTTCAGGAAGGAAAGCACCTAAGAAGGCCCTATATCTCCCCTTTCCTCTAAAACCATACAGGGAGTTCCAGGAAACATCTGAAATGTTTGAAAGACAAATGTACAAAAGTAAAAAAAAATTATATGTTGTTATTGGGGATATTCTTCCAAGAAAAAGTACAAAATTAAAAATTATATTACCCGATTATTTTGCCCATACAGGTCATTCCTTATTCAGGTCTATATAAACTAGCAAGCCTTTAAAAACCTTCATAGACACTCAGATACTCAAGGAGAGAGACTACTAGAAAAGGAGAATCCTGGTAGTCATACTTCTATTTCCCAAAGTACTATCTAAGTACCTTCTTATGGGCTCCTGATTCCAGGTCCTTCTTCTGGAGGACTCCATGGCAGTCTTCAAACTTTTAATCTTCAGTCTAATACAGCACAGGTTCCTGAAAAATAGGCTCAAATGACCAAGAGCAGAAACCCTCTATTTCCCTCATCCTGATAAGCAGGCTAAACGAGTCTCAGTCATCCTCTCCCAGGATAGGCACATTACCAGCTACCCCAGCTCCATGACTGATTTCCCGGCAAATCTTACCCCGTCTCTACTCTACATGTACATGGGAAAGACATCAGTGAACTGGGAAAAAGGACAGAGGTGACGGGACACGTGCCATGGGCCACAGACCTATGTAATTCAGCAACCGCTAGCCCCCTAGTACTCAAGGGGCTGTAAGCCACCCCTGTGTAGGTTGGAGTGGAAGTAGATGATACCACATTCCTATCTGCTACAGAGACTCTTCCCAGTGGCTCAAATTCTTTTAACATCTTTTGACAGAAATTTCAAGTTTGCCAGTTCCTCCAATTAAACAAACAAAAACACAGCAACCTGTTCAGAACTCCCTCAAACCCTCTATTTTAATGTGCCTTTCTAGATAAATCCCAACATCCTTTCTCATTCATTCATATGATTTCTCTTTATCACACTTGTCAGAAGCCCCAATATTCTGATCTGTTTTCTTAAACCTGTATTTCTCTCCAACCCAGCATTGTTCTTCTTCAAAATTGGCCTTCCAATGCTAATTCCACTCTTATCCACTGCCACTGGGTTCAGCAGCTAATTTCATTCTTATTCTCTTCCATTGGGTTCCCTAGATCTACTCTCCATTTCTATTATTAAAACACTCACCTACAAGATGATGAAAAAGGAACAGTACTGGGCTTGAATGAAGAAACATGAGTTCAAATCTCATTTCTGCCTCTGACTATATCCAAATAAATCACTTAAATATCTTGGGTTTCAATCCTTTGTTATTTACCAAAGTAAAAAGTTTCAGGTATGCTATCTAAACAACTACTTGACCAGGATGTTAAACACAGATTAAAGTACCAGAGGACATTTTTATTAGTCCCTAAGATTCCTTAAAATCATGAATTTCTATGTGCTTTGCATTCTCTGTTTAGAAAAGTAGGGAATATTTAACAGGAAAAAAAAAAAAAAAACCAAGAAATGCAAAGTAGAAAGTAAAAAAATATTAAGACAAAATTATAGAAAATCATGGGAGAAAAAAAGATTCTAGGAAAAAAAAAAAAAACACGTTCATGGGATTAGGCAAGGATACCAGCCTAATGGGAAAACTAAACTGGTAAGTCATTAAGTAGAAAAATCAATTAGAAAGAACTTCTAAATAGCTGATAAATAATTAACATAACATAGCATATATGTAGATAACCTTCACTTAAAGTAAAACAATTCCTCTCTAGGACTTGCCTGGTCTTGCTTATGTAAAACCTATCGTCCTACAACCACAGTGAAGTGAGATCCGCCCTAAAACCTTTGATGTTAAAAGGAAGGACCACTGTCATTCTCAAATACATCAGGACATGCTCTTGGAATAACCAGATTTCTAAGAAGAACTCTTGATGAGAATTAATATATAACTAAATCTGACTTTCTAAATTGATCTAATTTGTACCTGTACCTTGATGCAATACTGCACAGGTTTCTCTTGATCTATGCTAAAGGACAAGCAAACACATTTGGGAGCCAGTCAGGCTGATAATCAAACTATGGGATCATGGAGCAATTAATTAACTTCTTGGAACCACAGTTACTTAATCAGTAAAAAGTAATAGCATGGATTCTTTGAGAAGCAGTTGTGATGACTATAGAAGATATGAAATGTTAAGCACATAATGTGGTCTGCAGCCCAGAATAGAACACTGAAAAGTTAGGTTATTTTCTCTGCATTCCCTTAGTTATCATACAATTTTTTTAAATCTGCAAAATCCTACCTGATTGTAGAGTCTTCAGAAATTCCATCCACTATTAAAAAAAAAAGCAAAGTATTTTTAAATCAACAACAGACAAATATAGAATATTAAAAGCATACAAGAGCATGGTGTTATGTGCCTATAAGTTCAGCTACTCGAGAGGCTGGGGCAAGAGGATCCTTTGAAGGGTTCGGAAATAAGACCAGCCTGAGTGACACAGCAAGGCTCCACCTTCACAAAACATAAATAATTAATGCACACTTTTGTATATGTTTTAGATTTTGGACCAAAATAAGAAAAAGACTCATGCTTTGTTACAAAGGATTCTTTTGGGGTCATACCTGAGGACTATACTAGTATTAATATTATTGATACTATTGGTAGGCAATCAATACATTAGTAACAGTTGCCTCCCCTCCTTTGATTTATCAAATGCAAGGGAGACTGGAATTTTTCAAAATTTGATACCTACAGGTGAACCGCTGTGTACAATCATCATAATCCCAACTGAAACCTACCACAGTGACAGAAACTGGTCTCACTAGCAGAGTCAGTATTGTAAGAAGACAGTGTCAAACTTAAACAGCATGATTTCTGGACTAACAGACTGGGAGATGTAATCACAGAGTATACAGCAGTCCCCCTTGCTGCTATATGTTCTCACACCACAACAGCATTTATCAACACAAAGGACTTCTTTGACCAAATGTGGTGGTGGTGCAGGGGCTCCCCATAAACAATCAAGCAATTCATTCTGCTGGAGACGCCTGTTGAGACTCCTCCAATTCAGTTCCATCACTATCTTCAGATCCCACAGGTTGGGGCTCGGTTCCCAAGGCTGGCTTTTTCCCACACCAGTAGCAAATGTGGGCCTCCAGAACTTCTGAATGATCAGATTCAAGTCCAGGTTCCTGTAATACCCTCTTTGGGTTCCACTAATTTGTCAGAATGGCTCACAGAACTCAGGCAAACATGTTGCAAAAGATATGGATGAAGAGATGCATATGATAAGGTATGGGGGAAGGGGTAGAGCAATTCCATACCCTCCTGGGGCACCACCCTAGAACAGCTTCCACATATTCAGCTATCTGGAAGCTCTCTGAACTGACTCCTTGGCTATTTATGAAAGCTTCATTACAGAGATATGACAAATTAAATCATGGGCCATTGAAGATCACATTATCTTCAGCCCCACTCTCCTCCCTGGAGGTTGGAGGTAGGGTGGAAGTCCCAGCCCCCTAATCATGCCTTGGTCTGTGATGACCAGCCTCCATCCTGCAGCTACCTGGTGGCTGCCAGCCATCAGTCAATCCTTCACACACAAAAAGATAATCACTTTGGAGAGTACAAAAATTTTAGGAGTTGTATGCCAGGAAACCAAATCAAAGACCACATATATATTTCATAATATCACATCCCCTGTTTTAAGTGCCTGCATTGCCATAGCAACTTATGCACAAATATCTGTTAAACATTCATTAACAGTAAAAAAAAAAAAAAAAGTAAACAGCATTGCAACTTAATATGGATCATGCAACTAAAACAACTACCATGTTATGCTATATCATTATATTATCTGCTATTAAATAAAATTTTAAAACCACTAAAAATTAAGTTGGGGTGTAACTGCTGTGCAGAACAGATTTTATACAGCAAGGATGAGACTGCCATCCTTAGAAAGGCCTGCTTGCAAGGCTGGCTCATGGCTGGGATCCGGGACATTGGCTTTGAGAGGATTCCCACCATTCCCTAAGTGAAAAGAGCGGCACACTGTGCCTAAAAACTCTTCATAAAAACAATGTGACTTACTCTGAAGAGCGGCTTTCCTTCTGGGAGTCTGGAAAACACTAAAAAGACTCTATATGAATATCCATTAAATTCAACATTTATAGAAAAGTGTTCATCTTCCTTGGTGAACTGCTGCTCTTCTCTATGCATATGCCATATGGTTTGTAAAACAAAATGTTACTGGAGCACAGTCATGCCCATCTGCTTACATATTTTCTATGACTGCTTTCACACTACAATGGCAGGGTTGAGTAGATGTGAAAGCGATAACACAGCCTTAAATATTTAATACTAGATCCTTTAGAGACAAAGCTTGCCCATGCCTGATTTAGACCATATACAAAATGCCCTAAAACTGAAATCCCACCTTAAGACTCCCCTGCTCAATATTCTTCAATGAATCACTACAACAAACTTTAATGGCTCCCTACCCAGTAGCCATTCCTTCTTGTCTCTTGCTGGAGAAACACAATTCTATTTCAATATTTATCGTCTTAATACCCCTCCCTGGCTCCAAAAAGAGAAATAATTATTCTAAGCTAATCACAGTAATTACATCTGTTTCCCAGTGACTGATTTAAAAATGAGCATATGGTGTGACCCACCTGATAAAATGTTACAGGGAGACCACTGCATCCTTCCCACTTTTCTCCCGAGTTACAAAAAACATATGAAGAAAAGCAGCCCTTCCCACCTTTAGATACTATCTTGTAAGAACATTGTGTTTGGAACTGGTGCTAATGAGCCAACCAGGAAAGGAGCCATAAGCACAACAGTGCCAAGAGCACCCTTGAAAGAGGGACAACAAAGTGGATCCTGGTGGCATTACTGAACCACCAAAACAACTTGGTTCCTATTGTTTCAGCCTCTGTTCCTTAGGTCATCCATTATTTGCAGCCAAATGCATTCAACCTGAGAAATTTCCCATGGCCAAAAAAATAAGATCTCTCCATTTCTACTTTTTAGTGTGGAAGCATTAAAAAGTCTTCCACAATCTTGTCTTAGCTAAGTGTTCATCTCATTCCCAAGCATTACAATTTTATGCTTTTTGCATAAGGAAAACTGAACTGCTCACACACCCTGCAAAGTTCACTCATGCATCTCAGATTTTGCACTTGCTGATCCTTCTGCCAAACATGCAATCTTGTCAGCTGTTCCTTCTGCCAAGCATCATTCTTCTGTCGCTCTACCTGGCATGCTTACCTGACATGTTACCCAATTTTTTAAAGCATGAATTCCTTGCCGTGGACTTAAACTGTCTGGCACATATGTAACATGGTAAGTACATTAGAAATGGTAGTTATGAGCTCACAGAGGGCATCAGACACATAGTAAGCACTGAATAAAGTAATAAATAATAAAAATGACAATAAAAATATAAAGCTTCTGAGTGTATTTCTTAGACATTTATATTTGGTAACATAACAAAAATGCTTATTGCCTAAAAGACTCTTGAGCGTTATTTGTCAACTGGTCAAGAAAATAAATGAATGAAAATGATTTTTGACAATTCTGTTGAAAAACCACAGACATTACTTCCTAGGACAGCTCTATTTTATTATGAGAACCCTAAGGACTGAAACTACATCTATCATTGTCTACTGCAACTTGCAAAACCTAACTTATAAAGGCTCTTTCATAAAGACGTACTAAATTAAAGGTGTCTCGTACGCTTCAGATTAGCAGGTGCTTAAGTTGTCACACCTAGGGAGAATAGTACCATTTTTGCTATTGTGAAATGTTTGTGTACTTTTATTACAATTTGTTGAGCCCAAAGCAAGTCTGTTGGAATACTGACTATGGTAATCTTTTGCCTAATGGTAACAGGGTATCCTATTCTAATAAAATTACTGTTATCATGATAGCTATCTGGCAGATAGAAGAATATATATCTTGTTTTAACAAAGTAAATATATCTCATGCAGTTTCAATTTATTTGGGATGAGGTCGATAATAATGAGACCACGTTAGAATAAAAATATGTAAGATAATTTGTGCTTCTCAACAAGTAATATCTGACTTTTGTACTCAGTATCTTTAAAAATGAATCTTCTTTTGACACTACTGCACACTGGCTACTTTTTACAGTTCTTATTGCTATTTGTTCATACCAGAAAGCTATTTTTGAATTGCCAGTATTAAAGATAATTACTTCCTTAGTGACAGGAAACACTATGTAATACCCTTGATCACTGAACAACAAGGATTTGAACTATAGGGGTCAACTCATATGCATATTCAACTCATATGCATATTTTCTTCTGCCTCTGCCACACAGAAGCAACAACACCAACTTCTATTCCTCCTCCTCAGCCTACTTTGTGTGAAGACGATGAGAATGAACACCTTTCTGATGATCCACCTCCACTTTATGAAAGTAAATAGTTTTTCTTCCTTATGATTTTCTTAATAATGGTTTATTTTCTCTAGTTTTCTTTATTGTAAGAATACAGTATATGATACATATACAAAACGTTTTAACTGACTGCTTAAGTTAACAGTAGGGCTTCTGCTCAACAGTAGGCTGTTAGTAAAGTTTTGGGGGACCCAGAAGTTATACGCAAATTTTTCACCACACAGGGAATTGGTGCCCGTAACCCCTGCAATGTTCAGATCAACTCTAATTAATATTCATTTCCTAGACAGAAACATTTATTATAAAATATAAATAACTCATTTTAATAAGAAATCCAATTGATTATAATGTCACCACAGAGGAAACATATAACATACTAACTTTAAAACCTATTTTATTATTTATACAAAAATATCATAGAGCATTTTAAGGACCATAATTAAATGAAGGCTTTTTTTAGACAATACTGTTTGTGATTATAAACTCCCTACAATTAACTTCTTACATAATTCTAAATTCTAGGTTACTAAGAAACAAATTTTTAAAATATGCACACAATTTACACATTGACTTTTTAACTGCCCCTTTTGTGCTCAAAACTTCCTTACTCTTTATTTTTTTATCCATGGTAGAACGACCAAGAGCAATTCACTATCAGAAGTCTCACCTGGATTGCTGTTTTCAGAAAGATCGTCAGGTATCTTTTCTTCTTTATATTCTGAAATTTGGTGGTGAATGCTATGTATAAAAATGTAATAAGTAATATTACTATTTTAATGCTGATATGAAAACATTTACCAAATATATGAAATTCTCAGAGTATTTCAACAAAATCAGGGCTAATATCAGAACTTTAATTAGCCCACACACTTCAAATGTGTAAGCGCTGCAAACTTATTACGCTTTGATTTCAAGAATACAAAACTAAGGTGAAGTCCTCATGAAGTGTGAGCAGCATAGTTCAGTCAACGAACTAGAGTACGCTTGACATAACAAAAAGTGTCCTGAACTTAAAAGAAGTCTTAGGTGCTATGACCAACAGCTATTTGTTCATGGAAAAGTTGCTTGTCTTAGGCTCAATGTCTTCAAAACATGACGATTTTTCTTCCTTGTGTCACTCTTAATAGACATTTTTATAAATATTTAATATTAATACTATAACATTTTTACAATGCTTGAAGAAATAGTCAAGTAATGGATTACTTTGTTCTTTAATTTAATTGCTGAAATTATTTTAGAATCCCAAATACAACCCATTCTGCATTTTTCCCTAGGCTGCAATATTGAATGAAATGTTGAAGTTTCAAGAAAATGTTATTAAGTCCTAATTTTGATTATTAGTTTTCCTATTCTTTGTGGCTTGTAATTCAGGGTATCTCAGTTATTTCATAATTTGTGACAAATTTATTAATATATTATCTCATTAAATTAGATAACATAACTCTCCCCCCATTACTGAGCTAATCAATCACACCAAAGGCAGAATAATCAATAAATGTCAAGACCTGCCTTGGACTGCTACTATTCCTTCTCTACCTACTCAAACTCTGAACCAGCAGATCTTCATTAGCAAGATGCTTAATTTCCATGTTCCCTCCAAGTGATGGGGAAGGCAAAACCTTACTTTTATTTTTACTAAGTTCAATGAAGGAGATGCTGGTTCATATTTTCTCATGTCTGAGATCAGTACCGACAACATATTTGCATATGACATTATACATGTTGCTCAACACTCAACTCCACTGTCATTTCATACATCACTTTACACAATTTTCTTGTTAGTGAAACTCACAATCTTAATATTGAGTCACACCTGTTTTGCTTTGACATACACTGTTTCCTCTGAGCTAGTCAGCAAACAGTCAAATGATGTTCACAGGACTGCACAGAATATGGAATGCTTCATAAATTTTCATGTCATCCTTGGGCACGGACCATGGTAATCTTCTCTATATTCTTTCAATTTTCATGTATGTGCTGATGAAGCAAGCTCAAAGCCCTATATGGACACTGATGAGTCAGGGATGAGGTTTGGCCCTGTTAAATCCAATCAACCTCCTGTATGTATGTATGTATGTATTGTATCAACAGAAGAGCCAAACAATTAACCTACTTTTAGCTCAGAGAATTCTGATGAATGGTTTCCCTAAGAGATAGAATTTGAAAGAATTTAAGAAACCTCAGGTACAGGTCCAAGTAGCTTGGGAGATTTTCATTGTTATGGAAAACAGATCACTTGAGAGACCAGCTACAAGTTGGTGACCATTACTCTGCAGAAGGATGAAATGTGACTTTCCAATACTTAAAAAAAGGCACTAAACAGAGGCAAAAGGAGCCTTGGCATACAAATTTGTAGCAAAGAAAAAAGGAAGTTCTAATATCTTCCTACAATGATATTTGAAACTCTCTGACAGTTTAGAACAATCTCAACTATTTGCTAGAGGGAAGACAATCAGGGGCATCAAAGGATAACTTACCATAAAGACCTAGGCTAAGTCTAGGCTGAGATGAGAGCTCCACATAAGGTTTGGAGTGTGGAGGGAGGGCCCTTTTGCTCACTATGTTTGTGGCTGTAGCTAGGAGGCCCAGCTGCCAGAGCAGGGTACTGGTGATTTAGGAACAATGGTTGAGCATATGTGCACGAACTCAAAAAATGTGTATGTAGCCTTGAAGTCTAAATATGGATCACCATATGAAGACTGAGGGATCTGAATCTGCAAAGGTCAATCATTTCCAGACAGCAAGACCAGTGTCAAATGGAATAACAGAATAAATGAAACAACAGAATGATTGAAGTGTCCTTTCATTCCCCTCTCTCAGACTTGTAAAAACAACTGTCTTCTTTGCATTTAGAGAACCATTCCATTTCCTGAAAAGTTCAAGGAGGAGGCTATAGGAAATAGCCCCCAGAAGACACTACAACATTTTCTGTTAAGTAGACATTTCAAGACCCAAATAACTAATTAGAAGGATCAAACATGTGGCATATTATCTCATGCACGAGTTATTCTTCAAATGAAATGGATGATGCTGATACCATCCCTAATGATAAAGGTTTCTTGAAAGTCTCGAGATGATGAATTCTGTACCCATTACTACTTCTAACTCGTTTAGCCTTTTGTTTGATTTCTGGCTGATGAATTCGACTAATTCACTGCCATTCCAACACTACCTGAAACACACTATGAAATCTCACCTGATGTATAAGATATAAAATTTGAAATTATTTTACACCTTGATTTAGTGTTCACTGGTCTTTTAATGTAAATACTTACGTATTAAAACCACTAGTAGTGCCATAATCCTTCACAGTCCTTCCAGAGATATCTTCAGAAAAAACATCCATACCTTCCTCAAGAAGGTGTAGTATACTTGGTGAGTTATGATGTTCAGCAAGCATGAGGGCCGTTCTAAAATAACAAAGAGATAACCTCACCCTTGGGAACTTTAATAGTTATTTAAAATGCTAATTTGATATAGATTGCCAGCTGAATATTTTGCCTATCAGTATAGAATTAACCTTTTATATGTACTAACTGACACAAGCATCCTGGGTGCTCAAGCGTGCCTCTTTGTAAATTAACACCTAGGTTAAAAGGAAGGGACAAAAACGTAGCTTCTTGTGTCATTAAGGTATGACATAGTAGAAGTTGGTCATTCTCTGCTGAGATCACTTATCTAAAGTAAGCAAAGCATTGCATGAAGTATGCTCCATGTCTTCCCTATTTTGACATAATGGACTGTGATTCAGAGTCAACTAGGGGTCAGTTAAGTAAGAGCTATCTGCAGGCTTAAACAATAACATTAGTAGTAATGGTGAAAATAGTAGCCATAGTAGTTTCAGTTAATGATGTTGATGAGCACGTGCTGGGGACTGAATTCAATGTTCTATACATAATCTTACTTGTACACAACCACCCTGGAAGGGCATAGTGTTATTCTCCTTCTCATATTAGAATACACATTTGGTGGGAAGTGGTCTTCCC
This sequence comes from Lemur catta, assembly GCF_020740605.2. Classification (NCBI taxonomy): domain Eukaryota; kingdom Metazoa; phylum Chordata; class Mammalia; order Primates; family Lemuridae; genus Lemur; species Lemur catta. The sequence continues at coordinate 1,082,621 of NW_025423864.1, read as the reverse complement.
AAGGTCGCACGCCTAGCAAGTGGGAAAGCGAGAATTTAAACCCGGTTTTATGTGAATGAAAAGCTGTCTCTTCCCTTTATCATCCACTTATGACTTATCTTCATTAAAGAAAAATTTTATCCACTTAAAGTGGTCTTTCTCTCATTTTCATAACAATTAAAAAGAAAAAATCAAAATACATTAGAAATGAAAAAGGAAAACAACTGATGAACCCACAGTATCTAGTTATAGCAATTAATAATCCTTTACAGATCACCTAACATCAATATTTTTCAAAGAAAGCACTTAAGGCAAAAGAGTCGTCCCAAAGAAAAAATGATTTTCAACTTCTATTTATGTTTCATATACCATTTTTGAAGGAAATTCTATAAGAAGAAGTTAAAAAAATACTATAAAAGGATTAAGAAGTTCCATATTGAGTCATAAAGTGATCTAAAAGTTAAAGTCCACACTTCAGTAAAACTAATATGAAACCTCTTTAGGTGATATAAGATGACATGATCAAAAACATCAGATTACAAATAACAAATATCAGTCAGTATCATAAGAGATGATGAATCCTACTGCATATTGTTCTTTAGGTTCCCCAGTCCAAATAATTGCTTTTCTACCTAACTGATGATTTGTGTTGATATTTGTCACTCTATCCTCTCAACAATTATGTTAATCTTCTCATTCATTTAATAATTCTGACTTGAGTGACTCTTACTACCCTAAAATAACATTCACATTTTTTTAAAAAAAGCACTAAATACTATACCTGTTCATTTTATCTACTGCATTTATATCTGCATTCTTCTGTATCAAAAATTCTACCATTTCCTCTTTAGTTCCACTTACAGCAAGTAGAAGTGGAGTGAGGTGATCCTGTAATACAGAAAAATCAATTTATCATTCAAAAAATTTCATATTTCTCAACTGAACTGAACATTTGATGTAAGAGCCTATGAACTTAAATGTATCATACAGAAAGTAAATGAAAGGTAGTTTCATCCACTCACCCATCTGTTCTGCTCCTTCCCTTAGAAACTCCCCTCCTCTGCCTCTCCAGGCTAACTCCTGCCATCTCCAAAACTCATTTCAAACGTTTCTGGGTTCTAAGAATCTTTGTTTCTATCACAACATTTACCATGATATGCTGTACTTAATTTATTGTTTTCCATCTAAACCAAGAGCTTCTTGGGGGCAGGGGCTGTATCTTTTATCTCCATATTCCCAAACCCTAAGATGTAGTAGTAAATGCTTCAAGCATTTTTATTGAATTAATATCAATTATTGTACCTACAGCAACGTTTTTTACATGATATTCCAAAGAGTATTTAGATACCATAAGTTAAACACTGTATCCCAAAAGGAAGATTCCATGACCATCCAGGCTAGAGAAGTAGTGCAAAACTGTGCATCATATGTCCAGTATTAAAGAAATCTCTCAAGCTTTGCCTGATCTCTATTTGACAAGTATTATTATTATTTAGTTTTTTTGGTAAACAACATGTGAAGAATTAAATCTTTAGAGATACAGTTTTAAGAACTTTCCAGTGAATGTGGAGGTTTCCTCCAGGTGATACAAACTCCTGTGATTCTCTTCTAACAGTAGCGTAGGACCCCAGGGTACCAATGTCAGGTACTCCTTCTCCAAAGGGTCAGTAAGGAAATGGGCTCTGAATAAAAGAGAGAGGTTTCAAATGAATTTCAACTCATTATTTCATGGTCCATGTTGTTTCTCCTGTGACAAGGTGACAGATTTTTATCTTAGTTATTAGAAGGCTCACTATGATTTTTTTCCTCAATTATCCTGATGATCCTGAGATGCTAATGCCTATCTGCTTTATTTTAATCCACTTGTATTCTGATTTCTATTTTAATTGGTACTCCAGTTGGTTTTTACTTCATGCAAAATATAAATCAGAAATAAAAATATAATGGCTTATCAATTAGAGTTCTAATACTGATCTATATGGATTATTGCTAGCACAATGGAAGCCACTAAATCATTTGCATTTTATAGAGTTTATGCTGAGGAGAAAGATATAATGCTGTCTTCATTACACACAGCCTAGCCAACTATAACCATGGGTAAAGTTCCCTGGTGGTCTAGTGGTTAGGATTCAGTGTTCTCACCATGGGTAACCTAAAAAGCTTATAGGTATTCCAATACGAAGATGATTTTTTATGGTATATATAATAAAAAATTGATTTTTTAAAAAAATTTCTATATTCTAAAATCCAACCATATTACTAATGGATAAATGTATATTATAATATAGATGACATACATTCTAAACAAGTATAAACTGTCTTGAAAACCTTGAAATTATTTCAAAAAATACTAAAAAACAAGCTTTGTCCTCTCAAGTGCTTAGGTAGGCAAGTAGATGTCCTGAGCCTGTGAAATACCTAGATAGGCACAGCAGCAAACTGGAGAACATACACCTTGTATAAAGGGGGAAGATTCTGCACAGCACAGCAAACATATGAGCTCAAGGGACAATAGGCTTGACTCTTTAGGGAAGCCTGAAACCCAGGTTCCTGCATGTCTCCCAAATTTTACATGCAGACTCAATTTATCGAGGCAAAGTAAACCTACTTATGGGCTGCATTTTGACTATAGTCTCATGTTCTAAAATTCACTAATGATGTTTCCAAATAGTCATGTATAAAGCAAGTACTTGCATGTGAAATCTTTGTTTTCTTTAGTGTCATAGGTTTTGCCAAAATATCAAGCCCCAATATGGAATAAAAATTGCTATTAAGATTTATAGTACCCACAACAAGAATTTTTCAAACATCTATTCGTTTACTATCTACTTGTGTTTATTTTTCCCAGATTGTTACCCAAATTGTTAACTAGTTCATAGGACTGCTAAAACTAAATTATTAAAAGAATTCCTCTCTATGTTCTTGGAAACTTCATGCTTTTAAGTGTTTAAAACTGCCATCCTCATTACGTCAAAGCTGTATGAACTTAACAGACATACTGAGATAGTCCATAATACAGCTGTACCTGAATAAAAGATTCAAGATTTGCTACTGTGCTAATTGAGAACGCCTTGCTTGTAGTAAACATTTGTTGAACTAATCCCCTGAATGATAACAAAGAAATGTGAAATCCCAAAAGGGCCCGTTACTACTTATTGAAAGACTGTCCATAAGCAGATTTCTAAAGACCCTCTGACTGGCAGTGAATGATTGCTAAACAGCAGGAAACGGGTGTTATTCCATAAGCTGATAGATGTTGCCAATAATATTCTTTGGAACTGCTCAACCACAGAGCTAGAGAGAGGCAGATAAAGTCAGGCTAATATTATTAGAAAGGAGAGATTTGAAGGAAGTAGCATCTATCAAACTCCAATTCTTCTGGAGATTTCTTATGTTTTTGAAACATGGGAATTTCTATATTATATTTATTTATTCAGTGGTTGTTAAGTAGGAATGCATCAGAATCTCAAGAAAAGTATTTTTATTGGCTAGAGAGAGGGTCTGACTATGTTGCACAGGTGGACTCAGACTCCTGGGCTCAAGTGATCCTCCTGCCTCAACCCTCCAGGGTAGCTGGGACAACAAGCACACGCTTCTGCACCCAGCTTTGAGGAAATCTGTTTCAATATACATATCCAGGCCTTCTTAGATTTACTAAATTAAAATCTGCAGGGCTGAGCCTAGACTTCTAGATTGTTAAAAAATGTTCCCCGGTCACTGTGACACAGCTCTAGCTGAGCACTAGCAGAGCAGGCAGTCACTTCAGTGTCCTGTCTCTCTCACATGGCCAAGGCCCTTTATCACTTGGAGATCTGGCCCCAAACAGGAAATAGTGAGAGATGGAGTCATTTGCTGAAAACTCCATTTAGTCTTGCTGCACAGGGTTAGAACAGGGACTAAGAAACTCAAAATGCAACTTGATTTTGCTATTTATAAGTTTTGTACCTTCCACCTTCCCAACAAGAAATTCTAGTAGAGTCTTGTCGAAGTGGCTGTTTCTGCAAGAGGAGGATAAGTGGCTGTTTGGGCAAGAGCAGGATATTCTTCCCTCTTCTCAAGTCTTTCCCACACCCTCACCACCTATTCACTGCCAATCTGCTTTCCTCAGAGTCCTCCTAACACTGATTTCTGGGCAAGTTTACAACTCCCTAACACTCTTTCCCAAACTAAGAATTACTTTCCGTAAAACTGAAGAGCACTTTGTCTAAACATATAAACAAAGAACAAACAGACAAGTAAACACACAAAAAACTCTTCATTGTATTTTCCCCAAATTACCTAATTTCCAAATGGCCAGCATATTTCTGACTGTTCTCTTTTTCCCTTTCCATTTCTTTCTCTTATGACTTGCCAATTAGAGATTAGTCACTTTGATATAAATTGCATTTCTAAGGAACTTGTCAGCAGCAGCAAGAATTCCATTTATTATATAATGCTTTAGTTTTCAATTATAAGATAAAGCATATTTCCAGGGCAAATTTGGCTCCCCTGGCTTGTTTTATACTAAATAGAAAAAACAAACAAACAAAAAAAACACAACACTTATTTGGAAAAAAAGTTAACAAGTTTTCCTTTAACAAATGCAGGGTTTTCACAAATATTAACCATGAATGTATAAAAGAAAACTGCATCTTCTAATGCTTCTTTAAATGTATAAACATTTTAAGTAAAATTTTAAAACAATTAAGGTATTTCAAAATATTTTCATTCGCGGAACGTTTTAGCTTCCAAATATGGAAAATTGATAGTTACATATGTCAACGTTTGATATTTTTCAAATACAGTTCATTGATCTCTACCTTGTTTATGGCTTCTTTATTTGCGCCATGTGAAAGGAGCTTTGCTGCGATCGATGGGGTGTCGCCATAGACAGCATAGTGAAGAGCTGTGTTGCCATACACGTCACTGTGATTCGGATCGGCACCGTGTTCTAACAGGATGGTGGCACACTCCTCTTCCAGGCATTGTACCGCCTATCAGTATCAGATCAAGAAATAGATCATAAATTCTAACAGTTCAAAAGAAACATTCCAAAGATCCCACCGACTAGTTACATTTAAATGAAACAAATTTATTTTTATTGTGTATATTGAAATGAAATCCATCTCATGCTGCAAAAGGTGGCTGCTATATACCTTAATCAGAGCTGTCCTTTTTTCACTGTCGGGGACATTGAGCTTGCATTTTCTGTCCACCAGGACAGTAACTACTTCTGGATGGCCATTGGCACAGGCCAAATGGAGAGCAGTCCTATGAAAGTGAGAGAGATTTTTAGGAAATTGTAGTGCACTATCTTAAAATATACAAAGATTCATGTAATTATAAATATTAAACAGCATGTTTTCTTCTACCTTTAAAGCAAATATTTAATTTTCTTGTGAAAAAAGTACAATATTTATTAGCTGCTATTCCTCACTAGATTAATAAAAGAGCAGCCTATTAGAAAGAGATTGGCTTTTGGCGTCAGTTCAACTTGGATTTGCATCCTACTTTAAGCTCTATCAATTATTAGCTATTGACCAGGCGCAGTGGCTCATGCTTGTAATCCTAGCACTCTGGGAGGCCAAGGCAGGTGGATCATTTGAGCTCAGGAGTTTGAGACCAGCTTGAGCAAGAGCGAGACCCTGTCTCTACTAAAAATAGAAAGAAATTACCTGGACAACTAAAAATATATAGAAAAAATTAGCCAGGCATGGTGGCACATGCCTGTAATCCCAGCTACTTAGGAGGCTGAGGCAGGATTGCTTGAGCCCAGGAGTTTGAGGTTGCTGTGAGCTAGGCTGATGCCATGGCACTGTAGCCTGGGCAACAGAGTGAGACTCTGTCTCAAAAAAAAAAAAAAAAAAACTTATTATCTATCACTTAGCCCTTCTGTGCCTCAATTTCATCTTCAATAAAATAGGGGAAAAAAAACAGTAGCTATCTCATAGGACATCACTGTGATGCTCAAATGAGAATCTGTACTAAGTATGTGGAACAGTTCCTAATGCAAATAACAGCTCAATGACTGTTACATAATGTAATTATTACTACTGCTTAACAAAGATAACATTTTAATTAAGCAAAATAATGCAATTATACCTACTTTGTGGTTTATTTAAAGACTAGAGATAACATTGTATTTCAGTGATGCTAGGGTGCTCATTTTCTCACATTTTAACATCACTGATACTGGAACAGCACCTTTTATTCATGATTTATTTCAACTACAATGGGCAGCACAGAAAAATTATCTCATTGATAAGCAAAATAACGGGACATCACAAAATCAATGCTGCGTTACATTAAGGGAAATAGGGCATATACAATAGGTCTATGGAAGTTCTAGTTATATCACTGGCATTTATGTAAGTTTCAGTTCTTAAAAGTACTATGGAAAAAGAAGGTTGAAATAACAAAATTTTTAAAACCAAATAATTCTTACTTTGATTTTCAAATACTTCAGACCAAAAGAAACTCAGGATTCGAATGAATAGGTATGCCTCATTTGTTCAATATATAGATTTATACACTGTGTGAGAATCAGATATTTTGAACGTTTACTGTTAATAATTAATACTGTTACAAATTTTAAAAGGGCAGTTAAAGTCATCATTTACAATTGTCTACCTTCAGAAATGCTTTTGTTTGAAAGGAGTGAGCAATGACTTTAACTGAAATTAAGTCCTAATCCTCCAATTTTAAATTTCTCAAATTTCTCAGGCTGGTCAGGTAAATAGTTTTAAGGATGGATGTGTCCTGAAAGTTAGTAGAATACGTCTGTTACATAACAGGTCTTCATAGTATGTTTGATGAATAAATGCATTGAGAAAACAGAGTACAAGAGTTAAATATTTTGAAAGAAGACCCCTATAAAGTTATACCTTTGTAATAGTAACATTTATATTTCCTATTTTTCGTTTTCATAATGATACACCTAAATTATAATGAATAATCTAAAATTTTTGCATGTAAGCAATAAATTATATAACAAAACAGACGCACATTAAAAAACTGTGTATGTAATAAAATCTTCAAGCACAGATGAAAAGATTCCCTTTACTCCTGAAGGGATAAAAGTTGGTGGAATATTCCAATCCACAAAATAATTTTAAAATTAATTCATAGAAATTAAGAAATTACTTCTATCTGTGCAAGATTCATATTACGGCTCTTCCCAGGGATTATATCCTTAATGACAAACTTTTACTAGAACTTTCAAATCGTACACCCTAATTGCCCAGAAATAACAAATTTTATCATATTGTGTACATATTTTAAGCTAACACAACACCACAGTGTGTTTGTGTATATGTATAATAATCAAATTGACTTTTATTCTTACTTGATATACCTAAATACTCTTTACATGTCAGCACACATATGTATCTATGCCACCTTCTATGGTGACATATTATTCCATCTATGGACACAATCTAATTGATTTGTAAATCCATCATATGCATTCCTCTTAAAACCTTATTATTTTAAGTGCTGAGAAAAACAAATTGTATGATCTCTATTTCTTGAGGATATTTTAGTATAATGGAACTGATGGGTAAAGGGCATACACAATTTTTAAATGTGTAGTTCCAGTTGCCTCCTTAGTGCAGTAGGGAGCGTGTCAGTCTCATTTGTATGTAGTTACCACCAAGTTGTCTATTTGAAAAGAAATCAACAACATAAACTGTAAGCACCAGTATAAGTATTTTCCATGTTTAATATTAGTATTTAATGTCTTCATTCTGACAAACTTTGTGGATAGCTTAACATTATCTAATTTCTCTTTTAACTTAAAATCCTTCTCTTAGCAGGGACACTTAATATTTTTTCTTATGTTTGTAGGTCACTTGTAGATCTGCAAAAAAAGGACTTTGCCCAATTTTAAATTAGACGTCAGTTTTTATCATGTTTGATTTGTCACCATCATCAAGTTTTAAATTCTTTCATACATTTGGGTGTTTCTAGATTTTCTATTCTGTTCCATTCATTTATCTATCTCTTCAACTGCTAATAAATGATTAATCTGTGGAAATTCATAGCACATTTGGATACCTAGAAGAGCAAGTCTTACTCCATTACAAAATATTTCTTCATGTCATCACAATAGTAAAAGCGAGACAGCATGTGTTAACTAAAAAATTTGGAAACCTTATAACTTTTATTTAGCTCATGTAAAACTGATAAAATAGAAAGAGCTCATATTCTCAGAAAAATGAGTCTTCCTATTGAAGACTATGGTACCATATACCCACTTCAAATTTTCCTTCTAAGTTCCCTGAGTAAAGAACACATTTTCATAGGTGTACAGTGACATGAAATGGATATTGAACTTCTTGCTAAGATGTTGTAGCACAGAATTATTTATAGTATACTTATTATTCCTCTCACTATGTACCTTTCTATAAGGTATATAAGATAATGATTTAAAATGTGTACATTAACAATCAAACACCCAGTATACTTGTGCTAGTTAAGTAGCTAAAACTGGCAAGAAGCTGTCCTAGAAGGGGAATCATGACTGGACGGGGAAGCAGCTGAAGTCCTGTTTTTGTGCTGCTGCCCATGAAGCTGGCCTTGGTGCCGGACCCCTCCCAGGTGCCATATCCCAGGTGCTGCAGAGCCCGCAGGCAGGACAGCCGGGTGCCCTCGCCGGCAGGACCCTGGGCTACTGCCAGTCTGGGAAGGGCGTCTCCCCCGCACCTGCCTGGCCCCCAACCCGGGATGGCCGCGCCCATTACCTCTTCTTTCTATCTCTGGCATCCAAGACCTTTTTCTTCAGCGAAAGGATCTGCTCCACTTTCGCGACGTCACCGGCGCTGGCAGCTTGGTGGATTTGGCCGAGATCCTTCTTCCGGATGTGGTACCGTGGCTGCAGGAAGGCGCTGTCACCAGCCTCGCCTTCCAGGCCCTCTCTGGTCTGGCCATGGTGGCTGGAGGGGCCAGAGGGCGGCCTGCCCTTGTCTGCCCCGAAGCAGAAGATCTTCCTCATGGTGGCGGCTGCCGGCTTCGGGGGAACCTCAGCCCACCCTCACCCCCCACCCCACCCCAGCCCACCCCTGCCTATTCCCCGCCTCGGGAGTCCAGTGCAGTGAAGACAACCCGATATGACCACGACCTCCAGCAAGGGAAATCCCGGTCTCCAACTTCTGACAGCTGTAAACGGCCAGGCAGCGCCAAGCACAGCCAAGCGACCACAGGCACCGCCAGAACCGTTAAAGCAACTGCTCACGTGCGCATGAGAATGAGCCGTTACTGTGCATGCGCACAACTGCCAGCGGGAAACCGCCCACCCCTCCCCCTCCCCCCCTTGGTGACACACTCCAGAACGCGCCACTCGGGGCTGTTCTGTCCCTGCTGCCGCGTGGCCTGCATGTGTGGCTGCAACTCGGGCCCCTACGTGGCCTGGCGGAGCTCACCCCGGGGCTGCCTCGGGCTCGCTGAGGGTGGCACCCCTGGGCCTATGGGTTTACAGCCAGCTGAACTCTGTGCTGACCATGGCTATAAAATTACAGATTCTAAATAAAGCTATTTTTCCAAATCTTTCTATCAGAAAATGTGTTTCTGTTTTGAATACCTAAAGCTGGTGCAGACAATTGCTTTTCAGTATGAGTGGTGGGAAAAGAGGCTGTCAGTGGAGAGGTAGAATAAAATATGATCCTCCAAGATTTGGGACAATAGACAGCTTTCCCATTGTTGGGTGTTGGCATTTGGGCCTGGGTCTGGTTAAAGTCCCTGACCTGGTGTTTGTCATATAGGAAGTGTCACAGGGAACTGACAGGGGTAGACTCCTGTGGCCTTTTGGTCTCTCTCTGCTGACCATGGCTATAAAATTGTAGACTCTAAATAAGATACGCACATCTCATTGATACCTTGAAGCTGAAAAAAAAATCAATCAAGACCCAAAGATTGCCTGGCCACAAAATATCTCAAACCAGGCTTGGGCTCTTATTTCTGGGACTTTCTTCTTCCCCTTTTACAATTCCTCCTCTTAATCGTTCCCTTAGCTAAACTCTTCTTTTTACAAAAGCTTTAACTATTCTGGCAGACTGCTTATCAAAAACAGAAACCCTCTTGAAAATCAGCAGTTTTTAAGAAATATTCTTGCCATTCATACTTGTTTTAAAAGTAAAACGTAAAATTCCTATAAAGACACCCTCCCTATACTAAAGGAAATGGTGACATTATTATCTTCAAGGACAAAGAATGAGTCCAAGAAACTACTGTCTGACCTTGTTAGAACTCATAAGAGTTTTAAACTCATAAGTTTCAGCCTTCTCACATATTTCAGTCACATTTTCACAGTTAACTGTTGTTTGTACAATCTAGTATATTGATAACTGAATCAAACTGCTTTACTCAAAATTGGGTTCACAGAGTTTATAAGATGGCCTACTTAAAAAAAATCTTAACCTTATGCCATTTTGTCAGAAAAAATGATTTACATCCAACTGGTTTTTATAAACTGGCGAGTTTATATGTTTTACTATCTCATGACTAAAATTCTAAAATGAAATCTTTAAGACCTTTTTTATCTGTATATATATATATGTATATATATATATACACAATATATATATATTTAGATATATTGATGCATATATACATACATGCATTATGTCATATGTAATGCCTACATAATAAAATCTGGTATAGCTAGCAAGAAATCCCTTCAAAAGAACTATTTTGGCCGGGCGCGGTGGCTCACGCCTGAAATCCTAGCACTCTGGGAGGCCGAGACGGGTGAATTGTTTGAGCTCAGGAGTTCTAGACCAGCCTGAGCAAGAGCTAGACCCCATCTCTACTAAAAATGGAAAGAAATTATATGGACAGCTAAAAATATATATATAGAAAAATTAGCCGGGCATGGTGGGGCATGCCTGTAGTCCCAGCTACTCGGGAGGCTGAGGCAGGAGGATCGCTTAAACCCAGGAGTTTGAGGTTGCTGTGAGCTAGGCTGTCGCCACGGCACTCACTCTAGCCCGAGCAACAAAGCGAGACTCTGTCTCAAAAAAAAAAAAAAAGGATCATAAATAAGCTGAATATTATGCAAGAAAAAATGGATAACCAACACAAAGAAACCACAAAAAAGATCCAGGACTTGGAAGACAAATTCACTAAAGAAATCAAAATATTGAAGAAAAATCAAACTGAACTCCTAGAAATGAAGAATTTATGCAGGGAGCTACAAAACACAGTGGAAAGTCTCAAGAGCAGGGTAGATCAAACAGAAGAAAGAATCTCAGAATCGAAGATAACACTTTTCAATTAAATAAATCAGTCACAGAGATGGAGCAAAGAAATGAGAAAAGTCCAGAATCTACAAGAAACGTGGGATTATGTGAAGAAGCCTAACGTGAGAGTTATCGACATTCCTGAGGGTGAAGAAGACAATAAGCAAGGGTTGGATAAGCTATTTGAAGACATAATTGAGGAATACTTCCCAGGCCTTGCCAAAACTCTAGATATACAGGTTCAGGAAGCTCAAAGAACCCCTGGGAGAGTCATACCAAATAGGAAGACACCACGTCAACATCATGCAGTTATCAAACTGACCAAAATTTCCACTAAAGAGGCCCTTCTTCAAGCTGTAAGGAGAAAGAAACAAGTAACATACAAAGGAAAATCCATCCGAATTATGCCAGATTTCTCAACTGAAACCTTACAAGCAAGAAGAGACTGGGGCCCCATTCTCACTCTTCTGAAACAGAATAATGCCCAGCCTAGAATCTTATACCTGGCTAAGCTCAGCTTTATATATGAAGGTGAAATTAAGACATTCTCAGATAAATACAAACTCAGAGAATTCACCAAGACAAGAACAGCTCTCCAAGAAGTACTCAAAACAGAGCTACACACACGGACCAGAACAAGAAAGACCCACGAATATACAACTACTCAAGAGAAGATAAAAACCCAGTTATCACAATGGCTCAAGTGAGAAAACAGAATAATGAAATTCAACCCAACATGAGGAACAAAAATCAATCTCACTTATCAATTCTTTCATTAAAAGTGAATGAATTGAATTCCCGACTCAAGAGACATAGACTGGCCCAATGGTTAAAAAAAATAAAAGTTAAGTATCTGCTGTCTTCAGGAAACTCATCTAACCTGCAAGGATGCATTTAGACTGAAAATAAAAGGGTGGAAATCGATATTTCAAGCAAATGGAAGCCAAAAGAAAGCTGGCATGGTGGTTTTAATCTCCGATAACTTAGTTTTTAAATCAATAAAAGTAATGAAAGACAAAGATGGTTACTATATACTGGTGAAGGTTACAATTCAACAAGAAGACATAACTATACTTAATATATATGCATCCAACTTAGGTGAACCCAGATTCATAAAGCAAACCCTACTTGATTTGAACAAAATGATAGACAACAGCACTTTGATAGTTGGAGAGTTTAACACGCTGCTCACACTACAGGACAGATCCTCCAAACAGAAAATAAACAAAGAAATAATGGACTTAAATAGAATGCTAGAACAAATGGGCCTGACTGACACCTACAGGACATTCTACCCAAAATCCACTGAATATACATTCTTCTCATCAGCTCATGGGACATTCTCTAAGATTGATCATATCCTAGGACATAAAGTATGTCTTAAAAAATTTTAAAAAATAGAAATTATACCATGCATCTTCTCAGATCACAGCGGAATAAAGGTAGAAATTAACCCTAACAGAAATTCTCATTCCTACTCAAAGTCATGGAAATTAAAAAACCTTCTCCTGAATGAATATTTTATAAATGAAGAAATCAAGACAGAAATCGAAAGATTCTTTGAATTAAACGACAAAGGAGACACAACTTATCAAAATCTGTGGGAAACAGCTAAAGCAGTCCTGAGAGGAAAATTCATTTCCATAAATGCCTATATCAAAAAGACAGAAAACTCACAAATAGACAACCTAATGAATAGACTCAAAAAGCTGGAGAAAGAAGAACAGACCGACCTCAAACCCATCAGAAGATGAGAAATTATTAATATCAAATGAGAACTAAATGAAAAGGACAATAAAAAAATCATAAGGGAAATTAATAAAACAAAAAGTTGGTTCTTTGAAAAGATAAACAAAATAGATACACCTCTGGCTAAACTAACCAAGAGCAGAAAAGAAAAATCTCTAATAACCTCCATCAGGAACATGAAAGGAGAAATCACAACTGATGCCACAGAGGTACATATCATCTATGAATTCTACAAAAATCTTTATGCACACAAACTGGAAAATGTGGAGGAAATGGACAAATTTTTAGAAACACATAGCCTTCCCAGGCTCAACCAGGAAGAAATAGAATTCCTGAATAGACCAATAGCAAGAACTGAAATCGAAACAGCAATAAAAAACCTTCCCAAAAAGAAAAGCCCTGGTCCAGATGGGTTCACACCCGAATTTTACCACACTTACAAAGAAGAACTGGTGCCCATCCTACATAAACTATTCTCCAATATCGAGAAGGATGGAATTCTCCCCAACACGTTTTACCAAGCCAAGATAACATTGCTACCAAAACCAGGAAAGGATGCAACAAAAAAAGAAAACTACAGACCAATATCTCTTATGAATATAGATGCAAAAATTCTCAATGAAATCCTAGCAAATCGAATCCAAGTGCTTATCAAAAAAATAATCCATCACAACCAAGTGGGCTTCATCCCAGAGATGTAGGGATAGTTTAACATACGCAAATATATAAATGTAATTCACCACATAAATGGAAGCAAAAATAAGGACCATATGATCCTCTCAATAGATGCAGAAAAAGCATTCGACAAAATTCAACATCCTTTTACAATAATAACGCTTAACAAAATAGGCATTGACGGGACCTACCTAAAAATGATACAAGCCATATATGACAAACCCACAGCCAACATCATACTGAATGGGGAAAAACTGAAAGCATTCCCACTTAGAACTGGAACCAGACAAGGCTGCCCACTGTCCCCATTACTTTTCAACATAGTATTGGAAGTCCTTTGGAGAGCTATCAGGCAAGAGAGCAGAATCAAGGAAGTCCAAACAGGGAAAGAAAAGACCAAACTCTCACTCTTTGCTGAGGATATGATGTTATATATGGAAAACCCCAAGGATTCAACCAAGAGACTCCTGGAATTGGTCAATGAATTCAGTAAAGTCTCAGGTTACAAAATCAATACACACAAATTGGAGGCATTCATATATGCCAATAACAGTTAATCGGAGAACCAAATTAAGGACTCAATACCCTTCAAAATAGCAACAAACAAAACAAAATACCTAGGAATATATTTAACTAAAGAGGTAAAGGACCTCCATAGGGAGAACTACGAAACACTGAGGAAGGAAATTGCAGAGCATGTAAATAGGTGGAAAACCATACCATGCTCGTGGATCGGAAGAATCAACATTGTTAAAATGTCTATACTACCCAAAGTGATCTACAGATTCAATGCAATCCCTATTAAATTACCAACATCATTTTTCACAGATATAGAAAAAATAATTTGATGCTTTGTATGGAACCAGAGAAGACCTCATTTAGCAAAAGCAATTTTAAGCAATAAAAACAATATGGGAGGTATTAATTTGCCAGACTTCAAACAATACTACAAGGCTGTGGTTCTTAAAACTGCTTAGTATTGGCACAAGTGTAGGGACACAGACCAGTGGAACAGAACAGAAAATCCAAATATAAAACCATCCTCATATAGCCATCTAATCTTTGACAAAGCAGACAAAAACATACTCTGGGGACAAGAATCCTTATTCAATAAATGGTGCTGGGAAAATTGGATAGCCACATGTAGAAGACTGAAACAGGACCCACAGCTTTCACCTCTCACAAAAATCAAATCATGGTGCATAACAACAGACTTAAACCTTGGGTGTGAAACAATTAGAATTCTAGAAGAGAATGTAGGAAAGACTCTTACAGACATTGGCCTAGGCAAAGAATTTATGAGGAAGACCCCTAAGGCAATCACAGCAACAACAAAAATAAATGAATGGGACCTGATTATAATATATTAAAAAGCTTCTGCACAGCCAAAGAAACAGTCACGAGAATAAACAGACAACCTACAAAATAGGAAAAAATTTTCACATACTACACGTCAGATAAAGGACTGATAACAAGAATTTACTTAGAACTCAGGGAAATCAGTAAGAAAAAATCAAACAACCCTATCAAAAAATGTGCAAACGACATGAATAGCAATTTTTCAAAAGAAGATATAAGAATGGCTAACAAACATATGAAAAAATGCTCAACATCTCTAATCATCAAGGAAATGCAAATCAAAACCACAATGAGACATCACTTAGTTCCAGTGAGAATGGCCTTTATCAAAAAGTCCCAAAACAACACATGTTGGCGTGGATGCGGAGACACAAGAACGCTCATACACTGCTGGTGGGACTGCAAACTAGTGCAACCCTTGTGGAAAGCAATATGGAGATACCTTAAACAGATTCAAGTAGACCTATCGTTCGATCCAGAAATCCCATTGTTGGGCATCTACCCAAAGAACGAAAGTCATTCTATAAAAAAGACACCTGTACCCGAAGGTTTACAGCCACACAATTCACAATTGCCAAGATGTGGAAACAACCCAACTGCCCATCAGTTCATGAATGGATTAGAAAAATGTGGTATATGTACACCATGGAGTATTACTCAGCTATAAGAAATAATGGTGATATAGAATCTCTTTTGTTCTCCTGGAGAGAGTTGGAACCCATTCTATTAAGTGAGGTATCCCAAGAATGGAAAAATAAGCACCACATGTACTCACATCAAATTGGTTTCCCTGATCATCACCTAAGTGCACATTTGGGAATAACACCAATTGGGTATCGGACAGAGGTGGGGGGTGGAAGGAGGGATGGGTGTATACCTACATGGTGAGTGCGATGTGCACTGTCTGGGGAATGGACACGCTTCAAGCTCAGACTCTGGGGGATGGGGGGGCAAGGGCAATATATGTAACCTGAACTTCTGTACCCACATAATAAGCTGAAATAAAAAAATAAATAATAAATAAAAAAAATAAAAAAGAAGCCTTGAACGATACCAGAATCTTACATTAAAGCCACCGATAATCTGAAAAGACAAAATCTGATCAAAAAAAATCTAAAGCACCTGTGTGGATACACTGCAGGTCTGCTATACACTGCCATTGATTGATTGATTGAGACGGGGTTTCAGCATGTTCCTCTGGCTAGACTGGATCCTCCCACCTCAGCCTCTACAGTAGCTAGGACTATAGGCATCTGCCACTGACTTCACTTACACACTGCTTTTTGACTACAGGTGTATAAGTGACTGTCTTTTTCAAATTAATGAAATGCTTTAAAACTGGATTGTTCACCTACAAGAAGGGTATTCTTATGTAGACTCTAGGGAAGTTTCTGACCCGTAACCAAAAGAGAATCACAAATACTAGGAAAGATTCTGCTAATTAGCTCTACTATGTCAACATGATCAGCCACTTATAAATTTGGGGCAGCAATTGGGTCTCCCTATATTACTAAATCAACATCAAAGGCCCATTCCAAGTCACAATACCATGAAAGAGTGTTAAGAGGAAAGAGGCAGAAGTAGAGCACAGTGTCAGTAAGAATACAAACCAGAGTCAGACAGACCCATGTCAAGTCCTGACTCACAATGGGTTTACATTCATCTTTAAGGCTTAAGTTTCCTCATTTATAAAATGCTGATATCTACCTGACAAGTTTGGTGTGAGGATTAAATGAGACAACACATACAAAGCACAGTGCCCACAACATTATTAGCATTCAACACTATTTTTTTTCTGCAGCTACAAATCTCTAAATCTTTCAGTTTCTGTAGTTTCCATAAAACTAGAACCAAACCAAAAGATGAGTCTTTGGTCCCAAACAAATATTAGTTTTCATTTTCAGTAATTTTACATTAAAGTAAATGAGGGTAACTACTGGTCTAAAACATGGCAGTTAGCTTCATCAGACACTGCTTTAGGATGCTGTGGTGTTTATTTACTATACACAATCCTATAAAAGAAAAAATTTTGTCTCCAAAAAGCTGAGTGCAAATAAAATATTTTATTTCATTTTAGCAAGTCATTTCTTCATTTGTTTGGTCCTAATACATCTGTCTCCTCATAATCAAAATTTGCCTCATAAAACTATATACCACCACCAGAGAATCACCAGTAAAATCCTTTTTGGATACAGAGAGACACTAACTCTGTTTTGTTACATTGCCACATGTTTGTAGCAAATAATTGTGAAAAGAAAATGACTATGTCTAATGATTCCTCCCCTGCTACTATTTTACATTTAAAACTGCATCAGCTATTTAACTGAACTTTGGGTTATGGAGAACAGCATCATATAATACAAACCTAGCATAGAGAGCATGAAAGAAAACCTTATCCTTCTAGTAAATGAAGACTGAAAGTTGTAATACTATGATTTCACATCAGGTAATCTGCACCTGTAATGAACGAGAATTTTCTTTACTGTTTTTGAAACACATAAAATTTCAAACAAAAAAATGTTATGGGATCAAATAAAAACTCAGTCGTTTCAGCCAATACAAAATGTCTAAAAGATGCAAATGCAATATATATCAGAAATTGATTTCCTAAGTTTTGGACTTAAGGAATCAGAAAGCCGATGACTTACACAGATGACTGCCTTCTGTCGACCCTGTATCCGCTTCAAACTATACCCTCTTTCCTTCTCTTCTAGTTCAAACTTTTCCAATTTTTCTTCAGCCTTCTTAAATAACTGTCTTAACAGCAATTACAAAAAAAAAAAGAAACACCAACTCCACCTTCAAAACCTTTTGGTCAATGGCCAAGTGAGTTCGCACAGCCTATAAAACTGCTTTGCAGTGGTAAATTATAGTGTACTGTGAAAAATACAAAGTGCCATCATTACACATCACCTTATTTTTCACGTATTCATATTCACTCTCTTCCTCTCAAAGTTAAAATCCCAGACACAAGTAGGCAAGATTTCAGGACTAGCAGTAAGGGGACAGCCACCTGGAAAACGGGGACTCTAATTCAAGCAGATCATTTAAACAAGGACAATTTAACACACCACCACAAATCCAAAAAGGTCAAGCAAGGCCACCATTCACAATGTTGTCATGGGCCCTAACAATTAAAGAAAATAAGGTCACAGGTGTTGGTTAGCAGATTCTTTGTGGAGAGTGGAGAAGGAAAAGAGTTAAGGGAAAAATAAGTTTCCAAGAAAATAAAGTTGGTGTTGAAAAATAAAGAGAGAGGAGATTCGGGTTACCGGAGAAAATTGCTTCAAGAAATTAGTACTACCCCTGAGCCCTCAGCAAAACTGTCATTAAATCTCTCTGTCTGGTGCCGAGTGCTGCTTTAACCATGCGATCCCCTCCCGCCCTCCCACCCTCCCAAGTTCTGTGTCAAAATGAATTTCAGGTGAGTCTGGGGGCCGAGTGGACAGTTTCCCGCTTGGGGTAACTGTAACCGCGGCATGCGAAACTCCCCCGGCCACAGCGCGCCAGCCCACAGAGGAGCTCCTGGGCAGGTGCCACCCACGGCGGCCCCCCGTCCCGGACAGGGACACATCCCCTCCACGTGACCAGGGCAGGTCCACGAGCCCAGTCGCGAGGCCACCCTGCTCTGACCGCGGCCTTCAATCGGAGTCTGGGCATCGGGGCGGGACGGCCGGGGGAGGGGCGGGGTCGCGACCCTCCCGCGTCCCGGGCCCACAGCCTCCAGCGCCGCCGCACGGCGACCGCCACCCGCGAGGCCAAGGCTGCCTGTGACCGAGCCCGGTGCGCCGCCGGCCCCGCGGGCACGACCGACCGGGGGGTGCGTGCGCAGCAGCAGCGCCCAGCCGGGCTCCGGGCCCTCTCGCTCACCTCACGGTGCGCCGCCTCCTCCCGGTGCCCGAGCGCCGCAGGGTCCGCGCAGGGGAGCGTCCAGGGGGTCCCGCCCACTGTCACAGCGCCGCCGTGTGCTCCCCTCCGAGCGCTGCCGCCTCAGCTGCCCGAGGGGCCGCCACGACGCGCTCATCTCTGCGCCCGCTGTCTTCGTCGCCGCAGCGCCGCCAAGGCCGCCACAGACGCCGCTGACGCCTACTCTTCCCTGTCGGGGCAGCGGATCCGCGCTGGGGAAACTCCACGCGAGTCCTTCCCACCGCCGCCGCTTCAGCCGCCGCCTCAGTCACTTGACCCAGCGGCCGCCTCCGTGCGCCTGCGCCTCCGTGACACCGCCTGCGCACCCCTCTGTGCGCCTGTGCCCTGGGGCCGCCCTGCGCCTCCTCCGTGCGCCTGCGCCCTGGGGCCGCCCGCGCCTCCTCCGTGCGCCTGCGCCCTGGGGCCGCCCGTGTGCCCCTCCGTGTGCCTGCGCCCTGGGGCCGCCCGCGCGCCCCTCTGTGCGCCTGCGCCCGGGGGCTGCCCACACCTCCTCCGTGCGCCTGCGCCTGCGCCCTGGGGCCGCCCGCGCCTCCTCCGTGAGCCTGCACCCTGGGGCCGCCGCGCCTCCTCCGTGAGCCTGCGCCCTGGGGCCGCGGCGCCTCCTCCGTGCGCCTGCGCCTGTGCCTGGGGCCGCCCGCGCCTCCTCCGTGCGCCTGCGCCCTGGTGCCGCCTCCATGCCCCTCTGTGTGCCTGCGCCTCCTTGGCACGGCCTGTGCACCCCTGACACCGCCTGAGCCTTCTCTGCACGCTGGCGCCTCCCTGGGTTTTCGGCGACAGCGAAGGAGTGTGTGGCTGCAGCCGCGCCCCCAGCCTGTGGGCAGCCGCACCACCGCCCTTAAGTGCGTGTCTCCGGAAAGGTGCGTGTCTTGCAAATACTGACTCCCAGTCCATGCCTCGCTTGCTTCTCCCTTCTGTTAATACTTTCCTTCTCAGGCAGAAGTTTTTGATACTAGCAAAGACGTACCAGTGTTTTCTTCCGTGGATTTTACTTTGGTGGCGTTATCTAAAAAGTCATTGCCAAACCCAAGGTTACCTAGCAGTATTCTCTCCTGTGGTGTTTTATGGAAGTTTTACATTTTGTATTTTAACTGAGGTCTGAGAAGTTGAGCCGTGGAAGTGGAGGGTAGAATGATGATTGCCCGAGGGGTGTTGGGGCGGGGTTGGGCCTCAGGTACCCGGGTGCACACAGAAGGACCCGGTTGTGACATCCGTTGCGCAGCAGGGCGACTGTAGTCAGTAACAGCGTATTGTAGATTTCCAAATAGCTAAGATAGTAACTTCAGATGTGTCACCACAAAAATGATAGGTGAGTGGGCCGATGGATGTGTTAACAACCTTGGTTCAATTATTCCACACTGTATACATGTATCAGAACATGACAGTTCACCCCATACATGTATACTATGAGGGTTTGTCAAATAAAAATAACATGAGTTGTAAAGTTAGGTCTAAGATTCACTTTCAGTTAATTTTTGAGGAGGAAGGACTGTGTCTCGATTCTTTCTTTTGCTTTTCTTTTTTTCTTTTGTTGGCATATAGATATGCAGGGGTTCCACCATCATTTTTGAAAAGGCTGTCTTTCCTCCATTACACTGCCTTTGCCTTTTTCTAAAAGGTCAATTGACTATGTTTCTGTGCTTTTATTTCTGGGTTCTCTATTCTGTTCGGTTGATCAATTTGCAAGTCCTTCAAATTTGTTCCTCCCCTCTGATATTGTTGGCTACTGTGGGTCTTTTACCTTTTCCATATAAACTTTAGAATGAGTTTGTCACTTTCAAGTGGTCAAAATAACTTGCTGATGTTTTGACTGGAATTGTTTTGAATTTATAGATCAAGTAAGAGAATTGTCATCTTAACATTTAGTTCTCCTATCTATGAACATGAAAAATCTCTTCATTTATTTAGATTTTGATTCCTTTCAACGGTTTTGTAGTTTTCCTCATACAGAGGAAAACTTTGTTGGTTCTTTGGGATTTTTTCTACATAGAAAATTGAGTTATCTGTAAGCAGAGAGCATTTTATTTCTTCTTTCCCAACTTACATATCTTTTATTTCTTTTTCTTAAGGCATTTAGCTAGAAGGGGCTTCTGTTCCCCACTTCAAGCCACCACTTTCAAATCCCTCGAAAAATCAACCACAGCAACCACTTAAAAATGAAAAAAATAACTCTGATAAAGTACAATTTCCTTCCTTTCGATTTATGTCTGGATAGAAGGCCAACACTGTCAGGTGAGCCCTTGTTATTTAATTAACATAAGCCATACTCACAGTCCATGGGGTGGAGACAATTGCAACAAAAAGCCTGTCTTCAGGGCCGTGCTTTATAAGAGCCATTTAGGATTCAAACTGATTTTAGACAGGCAAAATAGGATGCCATTTCCACTCTCTGGAAATGAAAAATGCAAATCCAAAATGTTAACCTAGTGCACAGTGAAGAACAAAATCATACTATAATTATATTCATCTTAGTCCTGTGATTATGTGTATGAACATGAAGAAAGACAAACATCAAGGAGAAATCAATGGAGAATGGAATTGTGTGTATAGGGGGTAGTTGTTAACATTTCCTTATGCCAATTTATACTTTTAAATGCAAGCATGTATTTCTGTGATAAAAGTAGAAAATCTAGAAAAGCATTTTAAAAAGTATCTTTGAAAAAGCTAAAAGTTCTTACAATTAAAAAGGAAGTCATGAAGCTCGTGTCACACAGTATTACCCACTGGCATTTATACCAGAATTTGCCATTACAAATTAGACATTACTTGCTTTTAAAACTGCTTGAATTATGCAACCATTCAAACTAAAATATAAAAATATGAAATGTTTCCATCATTTAATATCTATCATTAAACTGAAAAAGCAAGATGTTTTAAAGTCTCTTGGGAAACTTTAAGTGAAAACGGGAAGAGGGTAACACTGGGAAATGTTTATGTCCGTTCTCTTTAACGTTTTACAGAGCACACCCTGTGCCGGTCACATAAGCTGCTGCAGGAGGCTCCTGTGTCGGGGGTCCCCATTCTTCACCCTCCACAGATGCATCCCCTTCTCCACGTGGAGACTCCTCAGTTCCTTCCATTGAAGAGACAGCGCTGCCTCTCTGGACCCTTGACTCTGAGTCAGGCCATGTGACTTGTTCTGGTCAATGGGATGCCTGCTGCTGTGACACCTGAGGAGGCTCAGGACAGACTTGTGTTTTTCTGTGCCACTGTTACGAGCGTGTGCCTGGGCTCTGGCTGAGGGATGAGGTGTGAGGCGAATCATTCCAGATGGGGCCACCCTGGACCATCCAGCAGCAGCTTCTCTGGACAGGTAAGAGACCCCAGTGAGAGGAGAGCATTGCTGAGCCAGAGTGTGGACGTGCAGGCCTGTGAGCTCATTGTTTCGGGCCAGGGGAGTTGGATGGGAGGGTTCGGGGGTGTGGTTGTCCCAAAGCATCATCATGACAGGAGAGGACAAAGGGGTACAGCTGCCCATAGTTTCTACCAACCATTTGTCAGTAACATTTCTATGTTATAATAGTTGTAGCAAATTAGATATCAGTAGATTTAACATACTTGTAGAGTTTCTGTATTTCTTTATAAAAAATACCTTTGAGATGTAATTCACCTGTTTAAATTGTGCAGTTGAATGACATTTTGTGTATTTGTAAAGTTTTATATTTATCAATACAACTCACATTAGAACATTTTTCTTACTCTAAAAAAAAAAAATCTCACCCCTTGTAGACATAATCCTCCAACCTTCCATCCCCTCCAGCCCTAGGCAACCAGTGATCTACTTTGTCTGTATAGATTTATCCTTTCCAGACATTTCATAAAAATGGAGTCATGCAATCTATGGTCCTCTATGACTAGCTACTTTCGCTCAGTATGTTTTCAAAGTTCATCCCTGTTACAGTTTGTATCAGTACTGCATTTTTTTCCCGGTCAACAATTTACTAACTAAAATTAATCTAAATTAAGATCTGTAGATGTACTAAAATTATAAGTTTTATATCTATGAAGCTATTCTAAGGTTTTATTATACTGGTACAATATTTCTAACATAAAATTTACCATTTTAACCCTTTTTGGGTATAAATTTAGTCATGTTAAGTCCATGCATATTGTTGTCCAACCCTCACCACTGTTCATTTCTGGTGATTTTACATCATCCTAAATTAACACTCTGTACCCATCAAAAAATAACTCTCCACCTTTCCTCCCCCTGAGGCCCTGGTAACCGGTATTCTACTTTATGTCTATATAAATTTTCCTATTCCACATACCCCACATAAGTCAAATCATACAATATTTTATTATTTGTGTCTGGCTTATTCCACTTGCCTAATGTTTTCAAGATTCATCCATGTTGTAACACATATCAGAATTTTCTTCCTTTCTAAGGCTGAATACTATTTTATGGATACACCTCATTTTCTTTATCCATTCTTGTGTTGACGATGGGCATCTGGGTTGTTTCCACCCTAGCTATTGTGCATAATGCTTCTGTTCATGTACAAGTTTTTGTAGAGATATACATTTTCATTTGTTTTTGTGAAATAACGAGAAATACATGTATATTGGTCTCTGCCCCTGGTTACTGACACAGACCTCCTAAATCTCTTGGAATTTCCTGGATGTTACGAGCGTATTTTGTTCTAATGAGGAGACTCTTATTGAGATTCTGGATGGGGGCTGGTCACCAGAAAGACCAAGCCATGATTAGAAGCTTGAAACTTTCAGCCCCCTACCCTGACACACCATGCTCTGGAGAGGGGGGAGGGGCAGGAAATGGAGTTCACAATCCATCATGCCTACGTGATAAAGTCTCCATGAAAATCCCTGAACCCCTGGGGGGTTTGTAGAGCTTCCCAGTTAGTGAACACACCCTTGTGCTGGGAGGTCATACACCCCGGCTCCACAGGGACAGAAGCTCCTGTGCTTATGAACCTTGCTGACACTTGCCCTACATATCTCCAGCTGGCTGTCATCTCATTCATTGATATAATAAACCAGTGAACATAAATATTTCCGTAAGTTCTATGAGGCATCCTAGGAGATTATTGAACCTGAGGAGGGGTCATGGGAACCCTGACTTATACACAGTCTGTCAGAAGTACAGGTCACAACCCAGGGGTTGCAGTTGTTGACCCAAGTGGTTGAGGGGTACCATCTTGTGGAACTGAGCCCTCAATCTGTGGGGTCTCTCCTAACTGCAGTTAGTGTCAGAATTGAGTTAAATTGTGGTATGCCCAGTCAGTGTTCACCAGAGAAGTAGTTGTTGGTGGGTTCAGACCCCTCACATTTTGGTTGTAGAAGTGTTCTGTGTTGAGTAGTGAGTGGGAGAGATAGAAAACTTAGTTTTGTGTTTGTGTACATATGTTGGAATGAAATTGCTGGATCATGCTGTTTTCTGTATACATACATGGGAATGAAATTGCTGGATCGTACCGTAACTCTGTGTTTAACCATTCTCAAATGGTTAAGGAACTGCTAGATTTTGTTCCAAAGTGGCTGCACCATTTTCATTCCCACCAGGTATATGTGAGGGCTCCATTTTCTCCATATCCTCAACATTTGTTGACAGGTTTATTTTTTTAATTATAGCCATTATTGTTGAGTTCTTAATTTCTGCACAATTGGAGCATGCATTTGTGCCAAAATAAGTTTCAAATGCAAATTGAATAAAATTGATTAACATTTCTTCAACAGTAAACACAGGAATATAAATTTCATTTATAAGCACCATTTTATATTATAGGACTTTAAGCGCTTTAACCAAAAAGTGGAAAATAAAATCAAGATAAATATAATTTAGTATCTATCTTAGTCAATTAGGCCTTCTATAGCAAATGACTGTAAACTGGGTAGCTTATAAACAGTAGAAATTTATTTCTCACCATTCTGGAGGCTGGGCAATCCAAGATCAAGGCATTAGCAGCTTCTGTGTCTGGTAAGGACAGGACCTGCCTCCTGGTTTATAGATGGTGTTCTTCTTGGTACGTCCTCATGGGCTGAAGGGACAAGGGAGGTCTTTGAAGTCTCTTTAGTAAAGGCAGTAGTACAGTTGATAAGGGCTCCACCCACATTCCCTAATCTCAAAGACCCACTTCCTAATACTATCACATTGGGTGTTAGAACTTCAACATCTGAATTTGGGGAGGTACACAGACATTCAGTTCATATGATAATATTCAAATGTTAATGTAAGAATGGTGAATTCACCAGGTGCTCCCAGCATGGGCACAGAAAGATTTCTCATGCAAAGTTTAGGGTATGTAGAAGTAAAAAGTTTACTTACTTTTCTGAAAAAGAAAGAAGGAGAGAAAGAAGGAAAATGGCACAGCAAGAAGGAAGGTGGAAAGTGCTGGCAGCTGAGGAAAAGGGGCTTGGTGTTTTTAAAGGGTAAAAATGGCTTCTTGTTTCCTTAGCTGCACACGGATAACAGAAGCAGCTGTGGAGCCAAGGTGTTTGCTTTTTCCAATTTTTTTTTTTTTTTTTTTTTTTTTTTTTTGCCGTTTCTCTGTGAGGCTGGCTTTATCTGAGTCCTTGAAAGCTGTCCTGGCAGGAACTGAGGCAAAGAGCCTGCAGCCCTGTTGTCTGTTTAGGGCTCTTCAAGGCTGGGAAAGAAACTCTTAGAGATAACGAGTTAGGCTTGAGGACTGTGAGTTGAGTTTCAGGTATTTAATGAAACAAAGCAAAGCATCCGCTGTGCTGTAAGTTTTCTCTTCAACGGGGCCATTATGTGTTGTGACTTTATTCCTCTTTTTTCTGTTTGATAGTTTATTTTCCTCCTGCAGGTGGTTGTGAACAAGGCCACCTTTCCCTTAATTTCAAAGAAGAAAAACAAAAAACATAGCAACTATTTTCCTGCTTCCAGTTTCTTTGAAGAGTAAACTTTTTGCTTAGTGATTACAACATACAAAATATTGTGTCCATTTGGTATATGTGAACAACTCAGTGTCTCTTAGATAGATTTCACATTGAGTCTAAAGTCACTTCTACTCTCAAGAAAATTTTAAAAATATGATTTGTATCTGGAATGGAACGTTCAAGATGGTATTATTACTTGTCTCCTATAGTACTAAAGCAAAGACTTTGCACCAAGCAAATTTTCTTGTTTAAGAAGGGCCACTACCTAAAGAGTTTAAGTATATACCTCTCAAAAAGTTTCTTAGCCTTTCATCATTACTCCTAACAATTTCAAAAGCTAAACTCATAAAATTTTTAACTTCCTTTAAGTTTCTACTGACACTGGTGCAGTATACAGACAGTCATTTTATTTTTATACTAAATGTTCCATTTAGTAAATGAGATTTCTCAATCTAAGTTGGGAAACCTGATACGAGCCAGGTGATTGGAATATAGGCTGGCTGGCGCCAAGGACAGAAGGGAAAATGCACATCAGAGCCAAGGATGTGCAGGTGAACAGGTGACCCTCCACTTCAGATGGCATCCAGTTCTCTACCTGATGCCCAGGGGGCTAAATGCGCTGAGTGACAACTGCCTCTGAGCCCGGGAGTTGTGGACTTTGTTTCTGGTAACTGTCAGAGCCCAAGGGGGCTTCTGTTGTGCTTGCAGACTTGACCCTGCTGGTCTGTGCTGGGGGGATTCTAAGTCTGTGGCTGGTCATTATTGTCAGCAAAACCTGCTAAGGTCTTTGAGAATTTTTATGACCAGCTAGCGCAAGGGCAGGGCCACATGTCCATGCTATTGCTTAGAGAACATATCTGTTTTCAAGTGACGATTCATTCTAGTTTTATTTTCGTAACTACATAGGGCAGAGTGGAGCTATGTATTAGTTTATTAAGTATGAAATGTCTGATTTCCTTAAGTACTAAGTCTGACAATTGATATCTCGGACATTTCACTCTGAACTTCTTGTTTTATGCTTATTGTAAAGGTACATCCTTAGCCTTTCAAACACACATTTTGGCTTATGATTATCTTTCAAATTGTTTTTAGATCAATTTTTACGAAACCATGGCTGTGTCAAAAGTTTATGTTATTTTTGAATATGAGTTCTGTTGTCAAACCAATGCAGTGCAGACAGCTTGAAGTATCACCAGAGTGTTTGGGAAGGATGTGGCTGATGAACACTTGGTACGTGGATGGTTTCAGAAGTTCTGTTCTGGTGATTTTAATCTCAAAAATGAGCCACATGGGTGACCTGAGACCAAAGTGGTTAATGATGAGCTGAAAGCTGTAGTGGAGGCAAATCCATGTGAACCTACATGTGAATTCGCAGGGAGTTAGCTACGCTCCCAGCAAGAAATCGGGTCCCTCAGGCAGGGGTCGTCACAAAAGATAAGGAAATAATAGAAAATAGAATATAATAGAATATGGTAATAAAAGAATACACAGAGACAAAAGTACAGTTTTATAAAAAATAGATTTATGAAAAAAGGGGCAGTCTTGGGAGAACCCACTGCGTTCCTGTGAACTGTGAGGCCACCAGTAAAGTTTCACATCAGTATTTATAGGTACAGTGATCGGTTGCCAGGGGTAACAGATTTACATAATAACAGGTAGTTCATTTGAGGTTCAAAGTCTCCTAAAAAGCTTCTAGAGATTGGCAGGCATGGTGGCTCATGCCTGTAATCCCAGCACTCTGGGAGGCCGAGGCGGGCGGATTGTTTGAGCTCAGGAGTTAAAGACCAGCCTGAGCAAGAGCGAGACCCCGTCTCTACTAAAAATAGAAAAAGAAATTATACAGACAGCTAAAAATACACACGTATATATATATATACACGTGTGTGTGTGTGTGTATGTATATATATATATATATATATATATATATATACACACACACACACATATATATATATATATATAAATTAGCCGGGCATGGTGGCACATGCCTGTAGTCCCAGCTACTCGGGAGGCTGAGGCAGGAGGATTGCTCGAGCCCAGGAGTTTGAGGTTGCTGTGAGCTAGGTTGACGCCACGGCACTCACTCTAGCCCGGGCAACAGAGTGAGACTCTGTCTTAAAAAAAAAAAAAAAAAGCTTCTAGAGATCGTTTAAGTAACTCTATGTATGTGAGCAAAGGGTTACAAAATCTTCCTACGACACAAATTTCTAAGTTCTAAGATAAAGCTATCACTTTAACAGAAAGGAGAAACAGAGATATAGTGGCTCTATATTTCTTTTATCTAGTTATTGTGGATTGAGACAGGTAGTCAGGAGTAGAGCAGGAACTGTCCCTTGGGCTAATTGCTTTTAGCCACAGGTGTCTGTCTGTCCGGCAGGCACTCTTTGATCAGCTGTCATCCCATGGCTCCTTGCAAACCTGCTTTGTCCTAGAAAGCAGGTGAGAACCACAGGTTTGAGACTGCAGTGTCACCTTGGAAAGCAGCTGCCACTGACCTTTGAGATGCGCTCCTGAGGCAAGGCAGCTTTTGGTTTGTGAATTAACACGTTCACATATTCCTTCAGGGCAAAGCCCTGCAAAACTCCTGAGATCATTTCTGTCTCTAATATAGCAATATTAATCTATGGAGAAACATGAATTGGCAGCAAGGTTTGACATTACTATTCCAACAATATTGGAGCATTGGAAACAAATCAGCAAGGTAAAGAAGCTGGATAGATGGGTACTGCATGAATTAAACGAGCATCAGAAGAGAAATCATCTCGAAGCTTGCCTTTCTTTGCTGTCACGACATAAAGATAAACCATTTCTACACTGTATTGTTATGTGTGATGAAAAATGGATTCTTTATGACAATCACAAGCATTTAACACAACGGTTGGATAAAGATGAAGTGCCAAAACACAAGCCAAAACTGAATATTCATCAAAAAAAAAGCTAATGATATCTGTTGGGTGGTCCAGCACTAGTATTATCCACTACAGCTTCATGAAACCTGGTGGATTGATTATAACAGATGTCCACTGCAGCCAATTGGATGAAATGATGAGGATGCTTGCAATAAAGAAGCTGACACTGGTTCAATAGAGACAGCCCAATTGTCTTTCAAGACAACGCTTGACCACGTGTCACACAAACAAAGCTGCTCAAACTACAGAGGCTGGACTTGGAAACTCTCTGTCATCTACCATATTCACGAGACCTTGTACCAACTGGCTACCACTTCTTCCAGGCTTTGGACCACTTCTTGCAAGGAAAAATATTCAATACTCAACAAGCTCTGAAACCACCTTTTGCAATTTCACAGCCACTCTCTCTCTCTAGGCTCTTCGCTGCTGACATAAACAAGCTACCATTAACATAGCAAAACTGGGTCTATAGTTTAGGTGGATACTTTGATTAATTGTACTGCTTCTTGTTTGAGATATAATAAATGACACTTTTGATTCTATAACAGACATTTTATATTTAATGACCTAATAAATAAAGATGATTCCAGCAGCATTTTTTAAAAATGCACTACCATACTGAATCTTACTTTCTGACAGGCAGGGGAGTACAGTGGCTTCGGATTCTGGTTCCACAGCTTCAGGCCAGCTCTGTGGTAGCGGGTAACTTACTTTCCCTCTCTGTGCCTCAGTTTTCTCATCTCTAAAAACAGGATATGATAGTAACCTACCCCATAGAACTGTTATGAAGATTAAATTATTTAACATTTGTAAATAATATCTGGAACATAGTAAATGCTCATTGAATTTTAGCCATTACTCTTGCTCTTGTTGACATCAGGTATAAAAGAATAAATGTGACTCTGGTTCATGACCTTGGGTAGAATCACAAGATAAGCACTGTTTTAGGGAAAAGTATTTGTACAGGGTATTTTCATTATCCAAAATAGTCTCACTAATAAGGTACTATTAGAGTAGAGCAGTGTTACAAAGTAAGATCATTAAATAGAAGCCCATGGTACAGAATGGGCAACTCTTACAGTACATTGATAGGTTTTGACTTTCTGCAGTATCATATCTGTAAATAATAAGTCCTTGAGATTTTAGCTTTTTGGATCAACTTGCTGTTAACAATTTAATTTTTTTTTTTTTTTTTTTTTTTTTGAAACAGAGCCTCACTCTGTTGCCCAGGCTAGAGTGAGTGCCATGGCGTCAGCCTAGCTCACACCAACCTCAGACTCCTGGGCTTAAGCGATCCTCCTGCCTCAGCCTCCCAAGTAGCTAGGACTACAGGCATACGCCACCATGCCCGGCTAATTTTTTCTATATATATTTTTAGTTGGCCAGATAATTTATTTCTATTTTTAGTAGAGACGGGGTCTCGCTCTTGCTCAGGCTGGTCTCGAACTCCTGACCTCAAGCAATCCACCCGCCTTGGCCCCCCAGAGTGCTAGGATTGCAGGCGTGAGCCACCGCACCCAGCCAACAATTTTAATTTTTAACTTCTGTCAATGTTATGTACTTTTCCATTAGCTGAAAAGGACTCCCCAGGTCATTATGCAGATGTCTCTGTCAGGACAGTGTGCCCTTGAAACATGCTGTTTATGATCTGACTGTCTGAAGTCTTCCAGGACACACAGTTTCTGGCTGGCAGCATAGATGGTGCAGCATTTATGATCATTAAGTGGGTGCTAGTCTCCATGTTGAGCGTACATCTGTCACTGGGGATGCCATCTCGGTGTGAATGTGTGTGGAAACCTCAAGGTGGGTCCTTGGAGAGACCATTGCTGTGTGATTCTGAAAGGTTAGGTTGAGGTCCGTCCCTTGGATTTGCTCCTGTCCTCTCTTCTTCAACCACCCCTCGGTGTCTTTGCCATGTGCTATTGTCTTCGTGGTCTCCGTCTCCACCTCATCTCCCACCCATCTCCCATCCTGCCCACCCCCCAGTGACCTTTCTAAAGGTCTCTTCCCAAATGTGCTTACTCTCCTGGGCAACACTATTCATCCTTTTCCTCACACCACACATACATACACACAAACATGTATACCACACACTCCCCCACACACGCTGCAGACAACACAAACCCCCCACACTCACATACATCCTACATACACACCATGAACACCTCCCATATACTCACACACACCACACACACACACTCACTACTTCAAAGGCTCCACTTCACCCACTACTTCTACCCTGACCCTAAACTACAACCACTGGCTTACTTCCACCAGGATTTTCATTGCCCCTTCCTCCAGGGGACTTTGTGTCCATATCTGGTCTCCCTAGGGAGGGTCTAGTCCTTCTGCAGGGTCTCCATCCTCCTCCCCTGTGCCGGCTGAGTCACTGGCTCTGCTGGACCATCTTGGTTTTCCGGCCTGTCTTCCTTTGACAGCTCTCATCATCATGCATTGCAGGCACCTTTTGACAAGTCCGCATTCCGGCACCAACAGTACCTTAGTCGTTTTTATGTTCTAGCACCTTGGATTGTGTCTGACACACAGTAGACAGTCATTTATAATTTCTGAGCACCTGCATGCATGAATGCACACAGATATCAGGATAAACATTCAAAAAGTGCTTTCCTTTTTACTGAATCTGTGATCCAGTTCACTTACCTGTTGGCTTGCACCTGAGATAATTAAATTTCTATTAAAAATATTAATAAACTAAGTGAATCTCAATATTATATCTGCAATTTATGCTTTCATTGAGATGGGCAAAGACTATCGACAGTGGGCCCCATGTGTAGGGGGTTGAGTTAGAGAAGTAGCATAGAAGGCACTGGAATCTTCAATGATTTCTATTTATACCACCATACAGAAGAAAAAGGATGAAAAAGACATACATAAATGAGATTAGAAACTAAAAAAATGAAGTTATATAAAATTATATACTGTGCAAATTCTATATAAAATCTCTCTTTTCCATTTGGTGTACAGTGCCTCAGGATTTTTGTCTTGTAACTTATTAATAGGAATGTTGTACCATGATTACATTGCCAAAACTACTGAATAACATCTGTTCTAAGTTTTTATGGAGATTACTTTAAGGTTGACTTGGCATAGACTAAACAGCATACATTTAGAGGGCACAATGTGGTAAGTTTTGGTGTATGTAGACCCATGAAACCATTACCGCTGTCAAGGTACTAAACACATCTATAATTTCTGAGGACACTCTTCTTTTCCTTTCCTTCCCACTTCCCCAGGCTCCCCCATACCCGGCCAGCTGCTTATCTATAGATTATTTTGCATGTTCTAGAATTTCATATAAAATGGAACCATTCAGTACTTACACTTTTTTGTCTGGCTTCTTTTATTCAACATAATTATTTGGGGACTCATTTTTATTGTTACATCTAAAAAGAGTTCATTCCTTCTATTCCTGAGTAGTATTCCATTATATGGATATACTCATCTGTGGCTATGTTTTCAATGTGTTCCCTCCAAAATTCAAATGTTGCCTTTGTGATAGTATTTAGAGGTGATGCCTTTTTGAGGTGATTAGGCAAGGAGGGCTGCCCTGTCGTGAACGGGATCAGGCCCTTTTTAAAAGAGGCATCATGCAGTGTGCAGTGTTCAGCTTGCTTGCCCTCCCACCTTCTGCCATGTGAAGATGCAGCAAGAAGGCCCACCTGAGATGCTAATACCTTGTTCTTGGACTTCCTAGTCCCACAACTGTGAGAAATTAATTTCTGTTCTTTATAAGTCACCAGTCTATGGTATTCTGTTATAGCAGAACAAACGGACTAAGTAACCTGTTCATGGGCATTCATTTGAGTTGTTTCAAGTTTGGGGAAGTTATGGATAAAATTGCTATGAAGAGTAGTGCACGAGTCTTTATGTAGGAATATACTTTCATTTCTCTTCAGTAAATACCCAGTAGTAGAATGCCTAAGGGCATACGACAAACACATGCTCAACTTTTTTTTTTTAATTTTTTATTTCAGCATATTACAGGGATACAAATGTTTACGTTACGTATATTGCCCTTGCCCCACCAGAGTCAGAGCTGCAAGCGTGTCCATCCCCCAGACGGTGTGCACAGCACCCATAAGGTGTGAATATACCCATCCCCTCCTCCCCCTTCCCCTCTGCCTGACCCCTGAGGGATGTTACTACTATATGTGCTCTTAAGTGTTGGTCAGTTAAGTCAATTAATGCCAATTTGATGGTGAGCACATGTGGTGCTTGTTTTTCCATTTCTGTGATACTTCACTTAGTAGAATGGGTTCCAGCTCTATCAGGGATAATGCCAGAGGTGCCACCTCACCATTGGTTTTTGTGGCTGAGTAGAACTCCATGGTGTACATATACCACATTTTATTAATCCACTCCTGTATTGATGGGCACTTGGGTTGTTTCCACACCTTTGCAATTGTGAATTGTGCTGCTATAAACATTCTAGTGCAGATGTCTTTTTTAATAGAATGTCTTCTGTTCTTTTGGGTCGATGCCCAGTAATGGGATTGCTGGATCCAATGGTAGTTCTACTTGTAGCTTTAAGGTATCTCCATATTACTTTCCACAGAGGTTGTACTAGTCTGCAGTCCCACCAGCAGTGTATGAGTGTTCCTGGTGGCAGTCTGATTTTAAAAAACCACTTCTATCCTTTTTTTTTTCTTTCTTTTTTTTCTTTTTTTTTAATTTGAGCTTATTATGGGGGTATGAAAGTTTAGATTATGTATATTGCCCATGCCCCCCAACCCCCCTGAGTCAGAGCTTCAAGTGTGTCCATTCCCCAGACAGTGTGCATTGCACTCATTATGTAGGTATAAACCCATCTCCTCACCCCACCCCCCACATCTTTCCAACACCCAATTGATGTTATTTCCAAATGTGCACTTAGGTGATGATCAGGGAAACCAATTTGCTGGTGAGTACATGTGGTGCTTATTTTTCCATTCTTGGGATACTTTACTTAGTAGAATGGATTCCAACTCTTTCCAGGAGAACAAAAGAGATTCTATATCACCGTTATTTCTTATAGCTGAGTAATGAGTGTTCAATCTTTGTATTTTAGCTTGTAAGATGTCCAGGCAGCCTTGAATTATGAGGAGCATAAACTTTGAGTCTATCTCAACAGCAGAAGGAAAAGTTACCAGGTTGAGGGATGGCATATAGAAAACAGAGAGACAGAGAGCTTGAGAGACTGGACATTTTAAATACATAGTGGCAGGCTGACCACTTGAGCTCTGAATTTTCGTGGATACGATTTGCCCTTCAATTAAAACGTGTGCTCAAGCATTGGCCATAACCACCTGCAGTCCTAGCATACCTGGCATGCCTTTCAATCTTTCCATTTACACGCATACTTGTGAGTAGAGGTGCCCTAAACCAACCATAGTGCCCAAATGGCATCATTCTCCTTGTCTTTCCTCAGGTTTGCAGGATTGGTTACCTGTTTTTCTTTAGAAGAAGAAATCAAACTGTAGTCTAGGGGTAAGTGTGGCGGATCACAGTGTGCTGATTGTGGGCACGACTCCACAAGGTATCACCACTCAGTCATTTCTCACCTCTCACTTCTGTCTCAGGTACTCTCCCCAGGGGTCTAACACCTCTGAGAGGGCTCAAAGTACCCAGTGATCAGCTCCTGTATGCGTTTCCTGTACAAGCTTTCTTTTAATTAATTTTGTTGGGGATTCCCTATAGGGCCACCTCACCCCACAGAGAGTCACCCCAGGCACTCCTATCTGCACCCCTAGTCACCCAGGAATACCCTCAGCTGACACAGATAAATGCCCTCTCTCTTCAGAGCTGGGGAACTCAATCTCTCATTTATCTGCAAACAGGACATTTCAGTTATATCTTTCATTTCACAAATGCCCAGAAAAGCCAATTCAAAGACATTTGGGGAGGAAGAGGCAATGAATGGAGAAGACCCTTTAGAGTGGACCTCAGAGTCAAAATTAGGATCCTCGAAACAATTTCCTACAAAAAGAATTGATAGCTGAGAATAAACCAGGATCATCAATAAAGACTGTGAGCTCTGGGGACTCAGGAGGACTTACCAGTTCTGCCCGAGGGAAAGCTCATCCTCAAGTGGCTCAAGGGTGTCATGCTGTTACCTGGAGTTGATGTTGGGCCTTCATGGAATCCTGAGTCTTCTCTGAGCCCCAGGTGTGAGCACCATCTTGTCAAAAGAACCCAAACTGTTTAAAATAATTACAGGGGTTTATTCTGATCTGAAGATGTGTGACTCACCTGGACAACATGGCCTTAGAAAGTCCTGAGAATATGTGCCCAGACTACTGTGGTACAGTTTGGTTGTATACGTTCATGCAGATAGGAATTTCAAATAAGTCCCTAACTCAATAAGTGGAGGGCGTGTATTTATTTTGCCTGAAATGGCAGGACATCTTAAAGAGTGTTCTTATATGTTATAGGTATATTTAAAGGTTCTTTGACTTGTAACTCCTTAATGCATAAAGCTGTCTTAAGGCTTGGAATTTTTTAACTTAAGAAATCTGTTCATCAGAGACAAGCCGTTGGATGTTTACTGAAACTCAAGCGATCTCTTATGTAAATTGAAGGCCTATAGGTTTGCTTTAAGTTTTACCTTCTATAGCCTTAGGTCTGTTAATGATTTGGCATCTCATTGTTATATAGTATAATGTCTCCAAAAAGATAGAGGTGCATCATGATGCAGGTCTGACCTACCTTTTCACAGCCAGTATCTGAGCCTTAGGTTTTCTCTGCAGTCCCCTTGGCCAAGAGGGCGTCCATCCCATCACAGCTGGGGGGCTTTTTATTTAGTTCATACAGACATGATTGTAGAGTGTTCTTCTTTCTGTCTTGATCCACCACAATCATTGTGCGGCCTCTTCTGAAGCTGGTGCTCAGTGAAATAGTTGACATTAAGCAGAAAAATATTATCAGGTTGCTATGAATACCTGGTCTACCCCTAGCAACACCATATCCTAACAGTGCTAGGGGAGTTTCCAATTATTAGAGGTTGCCTCTCTCTTTCTTAGTGCCTCCTTTTGGCCAAGGCCAAAGAAAGTCAGGTTTCTGGATGTAAATCAATGATCTCTACCATTTCTGTGATGTTGCTAATCAGCTGCTTGTCCAGAGAGCACGGCCTATAGAAAAATTAGGGCTTTTAATTCACCATCTTATAATAGGACACCTTTTTGTTTCTAGAGCACTTCATAGTTGTGAACTAACGTAAAATCATACCTACCATAATAAAAAAATATGTCTTTCTTTATCTTTTGGCAATTGATATATCAGGATGATGGCAGTTAATGTAACCACCTGGAATTATTTTATTTCTGTGAGAAGCTTGTATTTCAAGGCCTAAGTTTCTGATAGCATACTCAGCTTCATAACTTTTTGTTTTTTTGAAAGTATTTACCACATAAAACCTCATTAAAATCATGGTTGTTTTGTCTGTAAGGTTTACATTACTGTGAATAGTTCCCAAAATGGTGGCAAGTAATTGTTGGGTTCAGGTGGCGAACAAAGGGTGGCTGGTTCAGAGTGATGCAGCACTGGATGTAGAGAACTTTGAAGAGGAAAGTGGCAATATCTCATAGGATGTCAGGTGAGTGTCAATAAAGGAGTCTGTGTAGGATAGGAACCAGTAAGTGTAGTGGAAACTCTGGAACTAAATCAATGGAAGTTTTCATGCATTTTTCTATTGCTGTTATAGATCCCAAACAAGGTGGATATGGCTTGGCCACTAGATCTAAAAAAGACTGAAATGAACAGTAGGTCTCTAATGATTCCCACATACCTGATTCAGCATTTGGTCAGAATGTTCATAAACAAAAAGTGAAAAAGGATTTGTGAGCCTAGAATCCTAGAGAAAAATCTGAAAGTTTATATTTCAGTATTTATGTTTAAATAGGAGCATGCTTCTTTTACCTTGAAAAGTACACAGCTATGAACACACACTTCTATTAATACCTTTCACTAATATACACTTAACCTAAGATCAACTCTCTTTTGGATTTGCCAGGTTTGGAGCATTTTATTTTTTGCACAGAGGGAAGTAAAACATACATTTTTTTTGTTTTTAAATACCAAGGTTGAAGGACAAATGGCTCTCATAACAGTTTTGAATTATTTAAAACCTGAAGAGTTTTAAACCAACCAGATAAATTCCAAGTTCAGCACATTCAGAACCAGGATTTGGAAATTCAAACTCAGATGGGTTCACTGTCCTGTGTCTTTCAGAAAAACGGGGGTGGAGGGAACAATTAAGGGGAAAACATATGGAATGAAATCAGTGTAGATATAAACTTTACAACTTACATCAAAATTCATTCAAAATCATCCTCAGACTTAAACTACAATGCAAAACTTTAAAGATTCTGGGAAAAATCAAAGAAGAAAATTTATGTGGCCTTGGGTTTGGTGATGAGTTTTAACACACAAGAAAAAAATCTGATCCACAACAGAAAAAATAATACCATGGCTGTTATAACATTCAATAT
Organism: Lemur catta; assembly: GCF_020740605.2. Lineage (NCBI taxonomy): Eukaryota > Metazoa > Chordata > Mammalia > Primates > Lemuridae > Lemur > Lemur catta. The sequence goes on along the minus strand of NW_025423864.1, from coordinate 1,045,469 downwards.
TTATACTCTGTGAAAGGTCAAGTTGAGAGAATAAAAAGACAAGCCAAAGAATGATAAGAAATATGTGCAAAATACACACCGGAGGAACAATTCACATTCTACATATAAAAAGAAGTCTTGAAACTCAACAATAAGAAGACAAACACCCCAATTAAAAAGGGGTACAGATCTCAACACACACCTCACCAAAGAAGATACATAGATGGCAAATAATCATACAAAAAGATGCTCAGCATCCTATATCGTTGGGGAATAGCAGATTACAGCAGCAATGAGATATCACAGCACGCCTGCTAGAATTACTAAACTCTTAAAAAAGGACAAACCATTGCTGGAGGAAAGGCAGGAATTCTCACTCATTGCTGGTAGAATGCATAATGGTACAGTCACTTTGGAAGACCGCGTGGAAGACTAGAATATGCCACCCCAAGAGATAGCTCTTTTTGTTGTTGTTATTGTTTTGGACAGGGTCTCTGTCCCCCAGGTGGGAGTGCAGTGGCACGAACACAGACCACTGCCACCTTGAACTTCCAGGCTGGAGCGATCCTCAGCCTCCCAAGTAGCCGGGACTCCAGGCATGAGCCACCACCGCCAAATAATTTTTATGTGCGTGTGCAGATGGGGCCTTGCTCTATTGTCCCGGCTAGTCTCGAACTCCTGAGCTCAAAGGATCCACCTGCCTCGCGCCCGGCCTATAATTAGTTTTTAATGGAGAAAATAATTTAAAATAAATCCTGTTTGCTGTGGTGGCTGCGGCCCACGTTATTTCCCAAGAGGAGAAACCGTGGAACTGTGGAAACCCCAAAACCCGAACTGACCTGCGCGCTCGAGAGGCGCCCGTGGGGGCGGGGCGGGCTGGGCTGGGCGCGGGGGGAGGCACGGGGGGGGGCGGCGCGGGGGGGCAGCGCGGACGGGGCGGCGGGGACGGGGACGGGCTGGGCTGGGCGCGGGGGGCGGCGCGGAGGGGGCGGCGCGGAGGGGGACGGGGAGGGGCGCTGGGCCAGCCACGCGCACAGCCTGACACGGGAGCCGCCCCGGCGCTGCGGGCACGCGCTGGAGGTCTGCGTGGCGCTGGCACCGGCGTCTTCATCTGCCCCCTGGCGCTGCGCGACCTGCTCCCCACCTGCTCCTGCGTCCCCGCCGCGGCGCCGCACGACCTCTCCGACGGCGGGCGGGGGTGAGCGAGGCCGCGCCGCCCCTTCCCCGCCTCTGCCTCCCGGGGGTCCCCGCCTCTCCCTTCCGGGGTCCCCACCCATCCCTCCCGGGGTCCCCACCTCTCCCCTAGGGGGCCCCACCCATCCCTCCTGGGATCCCCACCTCTCCCTCCCGGGGTCCCCACCTCTCCCTCCCGGGGTCCCCACCTCTCCCCCGCCACCCGCTCCCGCAGGTGTTTCCTACCTGTCGCTTAAAGTCATAGATTGGAAAGGCCCCGGGTCGGTGAGGTGGGAAGTCGAACTCCCCTCTACTTTTTTCCCCATCTTCCTTAATAAAAGTAAGACTGAAATATTTCCAATAATCAAAATAAAGTGAAAAATCTCATCCCTTCGTTTCCCCAACCTCCAGGTCACTTCCGTTAGTTGCCTGGCTTCCAGGCAGGTCCTTGTACCTACGTGCATCTGTTCATGTGTAGGCTTAAAAACTTTCTGAAACAAATGTGATGCATTTTCCGAAGAAAACATCTTGGACTAGTTCTTGTTTTTTTTCCTAATGTTGTGAACATTTATTAAAATAGTAAACCTTACTTTATAAGAAATGAAATAATATATTTATATGGTAATTTGTATTCCTAAGAAAATAACAGCGTCCAATTAGACAAGAAAAATTTTCTATTTTTCTGTCACTACCTAACAAAATCATGCATAGAAATTTCCATTTTAAATGCTAATTTTAAGAGAATTAATGTTTAAAGAGCATATGTCATATTTTAAAAATAGATTTTCTATGGCTCTAGAAAATTGGACTAGTTCTTTTTAAACATTGTATTAACAAAGCCATTCAGGAAGAAGGAACACAGAAAACATATGCCCTCTTGGTTGATAAAGGAGAGGTGATATTCTCCGTCCCTAGAAGGGAGAAGACATTACAGAGGAGCCATTTGGAGCCACTGAGTTAGGAGCAGTATGTGGAGGCTGAGGAAAAAAGTAGACCCCACATTTCCCGAAAGATCAGTCCCCCCAAAGAGACACAGCTGGAGAGTGTCCTGTTGTGATCCCACAGCCAGAGGTGCATTGCATTCTCGCCACTAAGGCTTACGTGCACCTTGGGAAGAAGGTCCTGGTTGTGTCCCCATTTTCACAGTTGGGTACATTCTTGTGGTCACATCAGAATTCCTGGAAAATGGTTGGAAATGTGAGAGAAATGGATCATTATGCCTCCAAGCCCTGCCATTTCCACCCCATTGCCAGTTCCTTTTAAACTCATGGAGGGTGTTTCTTTCATCCTACCACCACCAATTTGAGATCTTCAGGTTACTTCCCTAGCATTCCTTTTCTTTCATTAACTTGCACTGAGTCTAATGTTAGTAGGTCAGGATGCTGAAATCTTTGAGTCCCATCTCATCCATAGTGTAAATATTTCCAAAAAAGCATTAAACATCGAGTACAGAGCATTGACTAGAAAATGACGCATCATGTGGAAAGCCGTAAATTGACTTATGGGTTAGAGACTTTCTTATGTACTCTGGTAGAATAATTGCATCTGGGTAAAATTGCCCTGTGCAACTAACTCCGTAAAATTAATGGGAAAGGTTTTGATCGTTATTCAGAATTGTTTTTGAAGAAAAGACAGAAATGTTTTCATTTCTAAATGTTTGTGAAAGCAGATTTATGAAGTATGTTTGCACTGCTGGGTGTGTATAGTTCCATTTGAAGAGGCGAACATAACTAAGCCAAGTGGGAGCTTATACTGGGAATCAAAGACCTGAATGACTGTTCTGGCTCTACTACATGTTAATTCAGCATGTCTGGGTCTCACTTTTGCAGTAAAACATTAGGGATTAGAGAAATTTGAAAGTGGAATGAGGCAGAGATTTAGCCCCAGCCGTCCTGGGAATGATGCCCAGGGAAGGCCACATGGTGCATCTCCCCTGCTGAGGGCTTAGTCGTTCACTGCCGAGGTTTTTCTCAAGTTTTCTCGTTTCCTTACTTTCTACTTCATGGAGAATATGTCACTCCAGCTTCTAAATACCTAATTAAAGTAATATGATGTTCATGCATTTTGTAGGGTTAGTGTGAGAATAAAGCCTGTTAGTAAAAGTGCTTTGAAAAAACTTGGTCATGTCACAAAAGTGTAAGGTATTCATTCTATTAAGGCTGTTTAATTGGAGGTGGCCTATGTTTATGTGGGACCAGATTTATAGAATAAATAATGTTTTTAGATATCAAGTAAACTACACCAAAACGGAAGTTCAGAGGAGAGGAGGGAGCCTGCAGTGAGGCTGGAGATGGATATGGAAAGAGAATTAACTGGTACGCTGTAGGATAGGATAATAATCATAAAACTCTCCATAAATTGACAAAAGGGAGTTCAAGAGAATGTGATCTGAGCCGAAAATCAGTTCAGAATTTGTTATTTTACAAAGGTATTGAGGATCCCCAATATGGCAAAGCATTCTACCTTGGGAATAGAAAAATGAAGTTATTTATGCCCTCTGGGCCTCAGAGAATAGGAGATACCCCAAATGAGCAAAAGTAGAATTTGGTAAAAGAGGATCTATTCTGCTGGAGGAGCACGGAAGAGTCAGGAAGCCTTCCCTGAGGAGATGATATTCTAGCTGGGTCACAAAGAAAACTTTAGCCTGTTCCCAGCAGAGCGTGTGTTCTAGAGACCGGGATCAGCCCGAAGTTTGGAGGAACGAAAGAAGGCTGGTTGTAGTCCAAGAATACCGTGCAAGGCATTTCTAGAGTATACAGTTTCTATGTGGGGAATGGTGGGAAATGAGATGGAAAGAGGGTAGAAAACCAGTTCTAATTCTAGCCTCCTTTGTGACTCTAAGCATGAATAAGGTGAGTGGGGAATGTTGGGGGAGGCATGGAGTAGTGGCCTTGCTGGGAACCCACAGGGCTCTGCCCACTTTCTTCCCGCCGTGGGTACAGGCGCAGCCAAGGGGAGGGACGGTCTGCCCAGGTGTGCACAGACCTCCGTGAGTCTCCCTGAAATCCTGCTGTGCACAGTGAAAGAATTTCCTAGTGGTGGCTGGCAAGTTGACTAAAAGCAATTTCAAAAAAGGAGTTCCAGAAATATTCTAAGTAATGGTAGCATCATCAGGAGAAGTACACATCCAAGTGCATTTATAGTACTACATTTGAAGAGTACTCAGGTAAGAAAATATAGAAAATTAACTTTCTCAGCAGCTCTTCTGAGAGTTCCTGGGGAGGTTTTAAAAACACAGGTGCCTGGTTTCCACCCCTAGAGATTCTGATTTAATTGGTCTGATTGTGATAACTGGTATTCAGTTTTCAGAAGTTCCCCAAGTTAGAAAAGATTATAATTTGCAGCTAAGGTTGAGAACCACTGAATTAGTGTAAATGCTGACAGCTCCAAGACTCAGGCTGTTAGGAAGATTAAAAGAAATAATGGATGTAAAGTTTTTATATGGCACAGTGCCTACCACATATACATTGCATTTTAAAAATAGCAGTGAGTCAGAATACTTGAAAAATGCAAGTCTCTCAAAAATACTTGAGATATAATTAACTGAACTTTTGATTCGGAATTGGACATTTCATATTTAATGAGCTCATACAGAGGTTTTCAGTCTGTTTTACCCGGAGCCGTGATGACCAGTGTGGGTGAGTGCTGGGGTAGCTGATGCTCCAGCAGCAGCAGGACAGTTCTGTCCTCTCTTTTCCATAAATAAGAGTTTTGCATATAACTTTAGATGAATTTTTAAAAAAGGATTTTACTTGAAAAAAGGGAAGGAGGGAGGGAAAGAAAGCACACACTGTACATAGAATGAAATGTTTAGGTGAGTTTTTCGAGATTGAGAGCTGAAAAATTGTGAAGTGGGTTAAAGGAAGTTGTTGAATTCTTTTTTTCATTCTTTTTCTTTCTTTCTTTTTTTTTTTTTTTTTTTTGAGACAGAATCTTACTCTGTTACCTGGGCTAGAGTGCAGTGGTGTGATCATAGCTCACTGCTCAAACTCCTGGGCTCAAGCAATCCTACTGTCTCAGCCTTCTGAGTAGCTGAGACTACAGGTGTGCACCACTAAGCCTGGCTAATTTTTAAATTTTTTGTGGGGATGGGGTGTTGCTATTTTGCTCAGGCTGGTCTTGAACTCCTGGCTTCAAGTGATTCTTCTGCCTCTGCCTCCCAAAGTGGTAGGATTACAGGCATGAGCTACTGCACCTGGCCAGGAAGTTGTTGAACTTTTATTTAGTGAAAAAGCCTTAATTTTCTGGGCCAGTTCAGAGCGGTGGGCTTAACCTGAAACTTCTTCAGTTCTATTTTATTTTTCAATTTGTGGTTAGAAAACATCACTTACATTTGTTATTATAATAATTTTCACTTTTCTATGACATTTCAGAAATTCCAAAGTTCCTGAGGAAATTACACATGATGAAATTGATGTAAAATCAACAGTATTATGGGACTTTTAAAAAATACTTAGGCTGGGCGTGGTGGCTCACGCCTGTAATCCCAGCACTCTGGGAGGCCGAGGTGGGAGGATCGCTCGAGGTCAGGAGTTCGAGACCAGCCTAAGCAAGAGCGAGACCCCTCTCTACTAAAAATAGAAACAAATTATATGGACAACTAAAATATATGTAGAAAAATTAGCTAGAAATGGTGGTGCATGCCTGTAGTCCCAGCTACTCAAGAGGCTGAGGCAGGAGGATCGCTTGAGCCCAGGAGTTGGAGGTTGCTGTGAGCTGGGCTAACGCCACAGCACTCTAGCCCGGGCAACAGAGCGAGATTCTGTCTCAAAAAAAAAAAAAATTCTCAAGTGGGTTATTGAACAGATGATTTACGAGCATGCAGGCAAGGGTGTGCACGGCATGTTAAGATGAGAGAGGGTGATGTCACGGAAAGAACTGGACTCACAAGACCGATTCCGCCTTCGCGGCCTCATCCTGTCAGTAAGCAGCTGTGTGGACATGAGCACATCACTTGACTTCTTTGAACTACAATATCTTTATTTGGAAAATAAGGTTATCAAATTAGTTGTCCTTTAATAGTCTGTTTAGCCACAAAGAACATAGCATCCCCAAGGGTACCAAATTTGCCACAATTATTTTAATTGGGCTTCCCAATGATAAAAGAGCTGCCATTTATGAAAGAGTACATCACATATTAATACTCGGTATTTATGTCACTTTATGAAATACCATGGTCCCATGACAAGAAGGTATTATTAATCCCTTTTAACAAATGATGAAATGGAGGCTCCAAGTGGCTAACAACAGATCAGATAAGTCAGGATCAGAATGTATCCTGATATCAAAATCAATTGACAGGTGTCCCATGCTGTTATGAGAGGCAAAGGGAACATATTTAGGGTGGATGACACTATAATGAGATAACACTATAGGAGCATGGCAACAAAAGTTCTTTTTTGTTTGCATAGTGATATCTAAAATATATTGATACCATATGGATCCATGTTCATTTCATGAAAAGTTTCTTCTGGTATTCCTGTAACCTTGAACTGTTTAACACTTTTATAAACAATTTGGTTGAAAGAATAGAAAAAAATTTGGGTCAAATTTGCAAGAAAAGAAAAACAATTTAAGACAGATACCCAGATTAATAATTTATTCACATATTCATTTATTCAAGTATCACATCCAAAGCAGGATTTGAGTAATTAAGCTAATTCATTCACAGAATGGTAAGTATTAAACACAGTGAAATGTGTTAGCATTGAAAGTAAATTCCTGCGCTGGGCATCTAAACTGTCTTTCTAAACATAAAAAGGCCTTAACTTTGAACAGGGCTGGGATTTGGGAAATTGTAGCAAGTAGTGAGAGTGGTTGGGATCGACTCTTGGGCTGCCATTTGCGGCTCCCCAAAAGGATTGGAAAGGGTGATACCTAAATATATTTTTCCCTTAGTCATAGGATAGGAGGGAGGAGAACCTCGGGCTAACAAAAACTTGTATGAAATTGATGCAGGTCATCTCAAGTTGATTTCAGGTCTAACAAAAGCCAACCGTTGGAAATTTCTAGCATGAAAGACTGATGTCACCTTCAGGCGCAGTCACAGAAGGGAGTGCTCAGACCTGGGGAGGCAGTACAGGCCCCCGTTTCTGTGTTGACTGGGCCACGTCCTGCCCGTGTGGTTCCCCTCCCACGTGGTCCCCAGGCCATCGTGGCTGCCTTTCTCCGTGGATCTTTCTGAAAGGTCTGGAAAGCATATCGAGTGAGGAGCAGCTGGGACAGTTAGAAAAGAAAAGGCTTAGTAGTGACACTGACACGAGAGCTTCTTTCAAATATTTGAGGAACCGCTGTTTGGAAAAGATAGTTGGTTGGTTCTGAGACTTTGAAAGCAAAACTAGAAGTGGGTGAAGTTGAAAAGCACTGTCTCCAAGTAGAGCCTTTCCCACACTGAACGGCACGCCTTTGGGGATTAAGAGCCTGCTAATCACTGGTTCTCTTCAATTCAGTGAACATTTATTGAGTTCTTACTGTGTGCCATTCTGAATGCTGGGAGGACATCAGTGGTAAAAGTGGGCAAAAATCTTCGCTCTGGGGTTATTAATTAGTAGGGGTAGGGAGACTTTCAATAAATAATAAAATAAATCAGTAAAATATATGCATTATGTATAAGATGTGTGTATCTGTGTTAAAAGGGGAAAAAATTATGGTCTAAGAGTAGAACAAGAGATGAGGAATGAGAGGAGATGGAAGGGAATGAAGCGGAATGCAACTGCAAATACGGTGTTGGAGTAAGTTGGCCTCACTGAGAAGGAGACTATATTAGTGAGGGTTCTCTGGAGAAATAGAACCAACAGGATGTACAGAGATGTGTAAAAACAGATTTACTAGGAGGGATCGGCTCCCATGGTTATGGAGGCTGAGACAGTCCCTGACCTGCTGTCTGCAAGCTGGAGGCCACAGGAGGCCCGGGGTGAAGACCCAGCCCAGACATGAAGTCCTGGGAGCCAAGGGGCAGCGGTCTGAGTCTCAGTCTGCGTGTGAAGGCCGAGCACCGGGGGACAGTGACGGCACCAGGGGCAGTGACAGCACCAGGGGACAGTGACGGCACGGGGGACAGTGACGGCACCGGGGACAGTGACGGCACCGGGGGACAGTGACGGCACCGGGGGCGCTGACGGCCAAGGGCAGGCAGAGAGCAGGTTTGCCCTTCCTCTACCTTCCGGTCTGTCCCAGCCCTCAGTGGGGGGGTGCTGCCACCTGCAGTGGGGAAGGGGGGTCTCCACTCAGTCGGGGGTTCACACACTAGTCTCTTCCAGCAACACGCACCCCGGCTGTCTAGGTCTCCCTCAAGCCGGTCAGCGTAGCACTTGGAATTAACCACCGCAGCGACGTGTGAACAAGGACTTCAGTGACGATGCGAGGGAGTTTTCTTAGGGAGGAGCGTTGGAAGGAGAAGGAAAAGCCTCGCAAAGCCCCGGGGTGCAAACGTGGCAGCGGTTGAGTGTCCCTGGTCTGAAACGTTTGGGGCCAGAAGTGTTTCGGATTTTGGAGCATGTGAGATTTCAATTTGTGCATGAGGGGTGCTCCACCTGTATTTACGCAGAGCATTTGGAAGCGAAGTTTAAGAGAGGATCGGGACCACATGACCTCTGGGAAAGCCTCTGCCAACTCCACATTCCCGGAGTTCCTGAGTCTGACGGTCGAGAATAACGAGTCTGGTGGCCGTGAGCAGGTGAGTTCAGGAGCAGAGGTGCCAGACCAGGGCTCACAAATTCCCACGGTGAAGGGGCCAGACAGACAGTGTAAACATTTTAAAAGATTAGCAATGTATTAACATATTTTAAAACATTATGTAAATGGAATCAAGCATGTTTGCAGGCCAGATATTGCCCAGTGGGCACCAGTTTGAGACCATGGTACTGGAGAAAGTAAACTCAGTTAATAATCCTTCTATAAAGTCTTGGGCAGGGAATCAAAGGAGAACAAAAGAAAAAAGAAGAAATCTGGGAGTCTTTGATAAGAATTATCTGTTTGTCACAACTTGACAAGGAACCAAAAGGGAAGAAAGAATCAAAGATTACTCTTTGCTGTAGAGCCTGGGAGACAAGTTCACCCTGACTTTGGTCTTCCCCAAGTAAAGGTCACTTGGATTTTTCCTACACGTTATCAATGGCTGGATACTGATTTATCCTCTCATTGCCTTATACACAATTCCATAGCATTTGGGAACTTAGAATTCAGTTAGAGAAAGAAAACATAACCCAATACAATCTTTTTCAATTATTTTGTGTCGATGATGTAATTACAGTCATGAAACTCTTGCATGGAGGCTCAGAATTAACTATGATAATTACAAAGAGACAGATAAAACATTTATTCTTTTTGATATATGACTTTTCCTGTTTCCTGGCTGCAGGTGCCTTCGTTTGCAAGATGGTGCCATTTGTCCAGGCTACGGCCATCGTGGCAGAAATTCTCACCATGACCCGCATTGCTGTGGAAACTTGTGCATCCTTTTAAGACGAAGCGGCAATATACCCACCGAAGGGCGTTCACGACGCTGGGTGAGGCCGCTGGGTGCGCCGTGGCGGTGCTGATGTCATTGCAGAACAAAGAGAACCATGTTTATAAACTAGATGAGTAGCTTCTCCTTTGACTTAGAGGTCACTGGGGTGTCATTTGAGGGTTTCAGTCCTCTCCCTGTTTGCCGCTCCCTCTACCCTCGCTCTCCGCCAGGCCCACTGCACACTGAAAAATCCATCACTTTGCATACACTTCTTCAGTTTAAGTCTGAAACTTCTCAGCGCTGCTGCCAGCTGATCTAGAATAGCCTGTTAGTGGCATCCATGTCAACATTCGTTAGACTGGCAAACTGCCATCCTAGTGAGGAAGGCTTTAGGCTAAGGTAACAGGCGGGTAGATTTTGGCAGAGGGCAGAAAATGTGTTTTTAGAAAAGTGGAAAACAGGGGCCCTGCTCAGAGGTGGCCCTGGGGGTGAGAACACAATAGTAGGAGGTCACAGCGTGTGTGGAAACGATGGGTACTGAGCCCTGGAGATGCCAGACCCAGACAGATGCCACCCACTCCATGAGTTTGCTTTACACATTCCTGGGTCTCAGTTCTGTAACTGTACCTGGCTGAGCACGTCGGGATGGACACATACCTCATGACAAATGGTAAATTCGAAGCAGCGTCCTATAACCTAGTACCTATAAAACAGAATAATTTCTCTATTCAATAATTACAATTGTGTCATTTAAAACCTTCTTTACCATAAACACAACTTATGGATTAAGTGAGTCTCAGCTCCCAGAAACCCAAAGCAATACCCAGTATTCTCAATGGTTCCACCCACTATAGAAAGATCCAGCAGAATTTAAGCTGGGGAATCTGCCCCCAAATCAAAGCTGAGGCTCTTGATTCTGTCCTCTTTCTGGTCTGCTAAGATTCGTAGGTTGAAATGCTCCTCTGCGGTTAATCTGGTTTTCCTTTGCTAAGGGCACATCGTCCAAGCACTTCCTCTCGACAGACTCGTGGGGGACAGGGAATTTGGAAGGAGCACCCTGGGTTTTTTTCTTTTGTTTTTCTTTTTTACTGCCACGAGCACCCTGGTTTTTGAAGTTATAGGTGTTTGTTTTCTAAATAAGAAAATAATACCTCTGTTATTGTGCTTACAATAAACGTACTTTGGATTTTAAGAAGGAATGATAGAGGGTGGTGTCTGACCTGTTTAAAGTTATCCATCCATTCAACAAACATGGATCTGCCCCTATGGCAGCCAGGACTTTTCCCTGGAATCTTATTTCAGGAAACAAAACAATAAAAATGGCATTGTCCTTGCCCTCAGGGAGTTCAGACGAAGTTGAGAAGAAGTGAGGACAACACAGGCCCTGCACTAGAGACAGCAAGGAATTAGTGTCAGTTTAGTAGGAAATGTTGGTGGCCTTCAAAGCGGCTTTTGAGTGAAATCCTGGAAAATGAGTCCACAGACAGGCAGTGGTTAGGGTGGCCCATCCAGGGTAAAGGCATGAATCGTGAAAAGCACGGTGCATTCTGGGACACAGGAACTCAGAACAGGCCTCGGGTGTGAAGACCTTGCACAGGTGTGAAGACCTTGCACAGGTGTGAAGACCTTGAATGGGTGTGAAGACCTTGCACGGGTGTGAAGCGGGAGAGAGGCGAGTGAGATCACAGAGCACCTCAGCGGGTTCATCCTACAGGCAACAGAACACTATTAGGGAGTTTTAAACATTTAAATCCTGTCCTGGGAAGACTATTCCAGAGCAGTGAAAGAGTAGAAGCGACAACCTTGGAGGAGACCATTGCACTGCTCCGCGGCAGTGACTGGCTGCCCTGAGAATAGGGGGTCTTGATGATTAGAGAATTATACATGGATATATTTTGCTCAACTGTGGGCTATTCTGATGATTTTAACATTTTTGCAGGTGTGGTCTGGTTGGTGGCAGTCATCGTGGGATCACCCATGTGGTACGTGCAACAACTTGAGGTAGATGTAGACTCGAGACTGGGATCGATAATCTTATTGTTCAACTATTTTCTCCTCCTAACAATAAACATTTTCCTTCCTGCAAGAGTATTATAGAAAATTTGTGTGAACTCATTTATTTCACGGAAGGTTTTTCAAGTGGAAGAAAATAATTTGTTTTTTTTGTGTTTGTGTATGTGTGTGTGTGTGTGTGTGTGTGTGTGTGTGTGTTTTGAGTCAGAGTCTCAATCTGTCACCCTGGCTAGAGTGCTGTGGCATCAGCCTAGCTCACAGCAACCTCAAACTCCTGGGCTCAAGCAATCCTCTTACCTCAGCCTCCCTAGGAACTGGGACTATAGGCATGTGCCACCATGCCCGGCTAATTTTTTTCTATATATATATATTTTTAGCTGTCCATATAATTTCTTTCCATTTTTAGTAGAGACAGAGTCTCGCTCTTGCTCAGGTTGGTCTCGAACTCCTGACCTCAAGCGATCCTCCCGCCTCGGCCTCCCAGAGTGCTGGGATGACAGGCATGAGCCACCACGCCTGGCCAGAAAATAATTTGTTTTAAGATTTTTTTTCTCTGTTTTATTTAGTTCTCATTGATACTATGTTAACACTTTAATGCTTAAAATGAAATTTTAAAAATGTACCAATGTCACTTTCTACATTTTCCTGCAAGCTGAGCATGCTTTTCCTAGTGTTCTCAAATGCGTTGTTACATTTTAAGAGTTCAGTGATTGCTCTAGGTTTTTCTTTTATTTTCAAGTCATGTAAAAAATTGTAATAGATTGTCTACTTATTAGTGGATTCCCCTTCATAAGTCTTTTCTTATCGGCCTCCTATTCATTAACAAATTGAAATTCTACTTGGAAGCATGTTGGGGATCATCTTATCCAACCTCTCTCCTTTCCCTATACCTCTGTCAGATGGCCCAGCCAGGCGCGGGGAGTAACAGCAAAGGGGACACTATGCAGGTGTTGAGCAGCCAGTCACCTGGGCTCAGTGCCCTCTGGGCATGGCTGTTGCTCAGCATTGATTCTTGACCTCATGAATTTCTCAGAGACAACATCACTGAGGCTTCCGACCCTGCTGTGTCCTTGGGCCAGCAGCTCAGAACGACCTCTGAGCTCCCACACTTGCAGCCTTTCTGCCGAGCAGCGGGAAGCCCACGGGGCCGGAGCCCTTTTATAAGCGACTCAGTCTAGTTCCAAATTGTGGGCTCCATTTCTGGCACATAGAAAACAGATTTGTCAATTTTGAAAAATGAAATTGTTTTATTATATACTCTGAATATATTTTAAATCTACAACTCATTTTGCTTGTAGAAAATGCATATAATCTAACTGTCAAAAGCCAGTCCTCACTGTTAGACGGATGAGCTAAATCAGATTTACTTCTTGTCAGAAAAAAGTCTGATTTCATTTTTCAGGTCACATAAAAGTATTCATATGCAATCCCATGACCACCCTTTCAGGCCTGAATTCTCTGAGTGCGGGTGGTTGAGCTCACAGAGAGCTTGCATTTCTCACCTGGCTGCTGCAAAGCACCAAGGCCATCCACATTTCTCACCCACGGCTGTTTCCCTCCCACTGGGCTCTTCTCAAGAGTGATGTATTTAGCAAATTTCAAGTGAGGGAAACAAGGAGGTGGTGAAATTAAAGCCGTCGTCACTTCTGCCTCCTCACTGTATGAAAAATGTGAATTCATAATGTCCCTGTCCAAATACCTTTTTTCCTATGCCAGGCTTTACTCTGAAAAGAAATGTATAATATTTAAGACAGGCCAAAGCACAGAGCCCTACCATGGGTTTATGACCCCTTGATCAAGGTGGCTTCATTGACATCAGTAATCTGAATTCTCTGTCCTTTTTTTTTTCCTTTTTGGTGCCCCATAGTAAGATTTGGATTGGGTGAGACATGTAACTTGTATAAGCTGGGAGAAGGGTGATTATGAAAGAGGAAATGGGAATGTGGGCCCAGCATGACACCCAGGCCTCAGGTGCTGTATTAGGAGAATTTTACAGAAGTATAAGCTTTTTTCTTACCTCTGATGAGTAACCAAAAAGCTTCTTTTCCCCCATTCAACTGACATTGAACATTGCTGATAAAATTTGCTGGGAATATAGGCAGAAATATGCCTTAAGATCTAAGTATTCATCTAGAAAGCTCCAGAGTGACTAAAATGACAGTTGTTTTCATAAATTCATTTTTGCTCCTGTTACCCAGAGATGTGAATTTTGAATATGCTTTAAAGGTTTGGATTGTCCTTGAAATGATCCGTTTTTAGCAGTTTCTATTATTATTATTGGAAATAGTATGAAGAAATCAGCAAACAAATACAATCTGAATATTTGTAGATTGGCAATAGTTTGAATCCCAATTTTTCATTCATCTCAGAATTTAAAAGCTACCAGTTGACTTTTAAATATCTTTCCAAGCAGTCTAATCGTTGTAATATGAAATTGCAGTAACAAGAAATGGCTTTCAGTCCTTTCCAACTAGAAGTCTGAAGCCTTGTCTAATCTCTCTCTTCAACAACTGAAGAAGCAAAATAATTTAACATTAAAGTAGCTGACATGATACACAAAATATTTTTCAATATGTATTTGGGTAAGTGTAATGCTTTTTCAGCCAATTGAAAACTTGTGACTAGTGAAAATAAAAGTTGAGAAAGACAAAAAAATGAAGCTCAATTCCATTTAAAATGGGAAAGATAGTTTAAAAGTCTTAAGACCTTCAGCAGTTAAGTATTCATAGAAAAACCACATTTCACAATAAGAGAACAATTAAAATTGTATCTCATTTGAAATATGTACCGGTGGCAAATTAGAAAGAGCTTAATGTTGCGTAACAGGAATACTTGGCTGCTGTCTGTTCTTTTGACACTGACTACGGGTTATTTTAACTGAATTGTTCTTACTGTAAAGGTCAAGCATGATCTCCTGTATGAGAAAGGGCACAGCTGCTGCTTGGAAGAGTGGCCCAGCCCCGCGCACCAGCAGATCTACAGCACCTTCGTCCCTGTCATCCTCTCCCTCCCTCCTCTGATGCTGACGCTTGTCCCATACAGCAAAATCGGCTACGAACTTTGGATAAAGAGAAGAGTGGGGGAGGGTTCCATGCTTCGGACTATTCATGGGACAGAAATGTCCAAAATAGTCAGGTCTGTTTCCTGAAATAGTTACCTCTGTTCAAAATATTTTTAAGTAGTTGTGCTAGAAGGGACAGCTGCCGGGGACCTCAGGGCCGCTAGGTAACTTTGCCAGAGCGTCACTGGAATTCACGTTTAGGGCACTGGCTCTCTGGAGGTTTTTTGTTTTTTTTTTTCTTTTTGAGACAGAGTCTCGCTCTGTTGCCCGGGCTAGAGTGCCGTGGCGTCAGCCTAGCTCACAGCAACCTCAAACTCCGGGGCTCAAGCAATCCTCCTGCCTCAGCCTCCCGAGTAGCTGGGACTACAGGCATGCGCCACCATGCCCGGGTAACTTTTTCTATATATGTATTTTTAGTTGGCCAGATAATTTCCTTCTATTTTTAGTAGAGACGGGGTCTCACTCTTGCCCAGGCTCGTCTCCAACTCCTGACCTCGAGGGATCCTCCTGCCTCAGCCTCCCAGAGTGCTAGGACTGCAGACGTGAGCCACCGCGCCCAGCCCAAGTATGGGTTTTTCTAAATTTAAAGCACCATGCAAATGTGTCGATCTCTAGTAGATGTAAATCTCCTTTACAGGAGTAATGGAGAAACTTAGTCTGAATCTCTGGCTTAATCAGATTATTTAGAAATATAAGAAAGTGTTGAATTTTAATTCTATCCTTACAGCTTCCCTTATTTCATAAACACTGATATTTTATTGCCACAGGCATGAGGCTTTTTAATATAAAGTGAATAAGAGCTTAGTCACTAAAGTTAGACTGCCTAAATTCCCATCTAAAATACATCTTTTATGAGCCATCTGCAAGTAACTTAACCTTTTTTGTGCCTCAGTTTCTGTAACTGTCAAATGGCTCAGTGGGAAGATTAATTACATAATCTGTGCCAACCGTCTGTAAGTGCCAGGCACCAGAAGGATACGGATGATGTGAGAAATACATGGATGGGCCAGGCACGGTGGCTCACGCCTGCAATCCTAGCACTCTGGGGGGCCAAGGCGGGTGGATTGCTCGAGGTCAGGAGTTCGAGACCAGCCTGAGCAAGTGCGAGACCCCATCTCTACTAAAAATAGAAAGAAATTATATGGCCAACTAAAAATCTAGATAGAAAAAATTAGCCAGGCATGGTGGCGCATGCCTGTAGTCCCAGCTACTCGGGAGGCTGAGGCAGTAGGATCGCTTAAGCTGAGGAGTCTGAGGTTGCTGTGAGCTAAGCTGACGCCACGGCACTCACTCTAGCCTGGGCAACAAAAAAAAAAAAAAGAAAAGAAAAGAAAAAAAAAGAAATAGGAAGGAAATTTTGGGAAGTCACATGATCAAAGAAAATTTGAATACAAGCTAAAAGAAAAATACCAACATTTCAACATCCCTCATGGTTGAATCCAGCTGTAATTTCTGATTTGCAAAAGGAAGTAGTGATTCATTTCCGTTCATAATGGGCCCCAATGTACTAAGTTTCTCTTGCTTCACATAATCATAGACTCTAAAGGGAGCCGGGTGATGTGAATTAATAATATGGAGATTTGAAATTGTTTTTCTTCTTTTCAATTCTATTGACTATACTATATAACCTTTTATGAATTTAGTATATTTCAAATTAATAAGAAAGATAATTTTCTTAATTAAAAATAACAAATTCACATCGAATTAGTCAATAGACCCATTAACAACAAACTATGACTTATCCCATGAAGTAAAAAGTTAACTGTGGCAAACATACTCAGTTTCAATATTTTGAAAAGCTCCAAAAGGGAATGGCTATGTTGAACGTGGAAAGTGTAGTATAAATTTATGCAAAGGAAAATCATGGGGAGTATTTTGTGACAGGTGTAGTTCTAGCAGGTATTTCTCGTCCACGACTGTCACTGTGGTTGGAAGCAGCTTCAGCTGTGTGTGCACCAGCACCGTGTGACAGTCTCGTTTTGGGCCATCACAGACCTCAGGGCGTGGCCCGGGCAGCCCACGGAGCCCACGTGCTGCTCCCCTGCCTGGCACATGGAGATGCCAAAGCCCTGAGACCCGGGACCACGCCTGGCCAGTGAAGGACGGGCCACGTGACACCCTGGAGGGACAGTCCAAGCACACATTCCTGAGACTCCTCAGAAGGTTCTGGGGGGAGCGTCAGGTGACCATAGAAGTGACCAACTCATTCCTACCCCGGCTTTCCCTCCTTCTCTGCGTGACGTACTGTATCAGTTGTCAGGTTCCATGGGACAAATTATCTGAAAATTTAGTGGCTTAAAACAACACATATTTATTCTCCCAATTTCTGTGCTCAACAATTCAGAGGCAGCTCAGCTGGGAGGTCCTGGCCCAGGGTCCCTCTGGAGGACACAGTGAGCCAGGGCTGCACCGGTCAGAAGGCTCAGCCGGGGCTGGAGGATCCACTTCTGAGCCTGCTTGTGTGGTTGTGAGCAGGGACACACAACCACACGGTTTCTGGTCACACGGACTGCAAGATTGTGCAGCGAGGCAGCTGCTACAGCGAAGAGAAGGTCCTGCATCCTCAGTATCCTGCTGGCCCCTCTCCCCGGGGAGCCAGTGCAATGGGGGTCACATGGCCAGCGCCCCACTTGCTGGGCCTGTCCTGGAAACGCCCCTTCACGGAGCCGAGCTGTAGGGACGGTCGCCACCAGGTGGCGCCAAACTGCAGCTGGAACCAGAGCGGATTCGCCTTAGGCCTCCAGGACGCGTAGACCCAGCCGGCGACTCATTAACCTCGCACAATGCAACCTTGCATTTTAACCCCGACTTTGCAAAACCCCACCCAAGCAGTTGTGGCAAGATTTTACCATCATAAATAAAATATGGCTCTTATAGCCCAGATGAACTTTCAATAATGCTCATTTATGTGAAAACCAGACAGCACTTTATATTGATCTATTACAGAATTTGAGTTGTCAGCTCTACTTGATTATAGTTATAAGGAATAGAGGAGACACACCAAGACGCTAACAATACTTTTTAAATATTTTTTTTTTCTTTTTGAGACAGAGTCTCACTCTGTTGCCCGGGCTACAGTGCCGTGGCGTCGGCCTAGCTCACAGCAACCTCAGGCTCCTGGGCTCAAACAGTCCTCCTGCCTCAGCCTCCCGAGTAGCTGGGACTACAGGCATGTGCCACCATGCCCGGCTAATTTTTTTTCTATATATATTTTTAATTGGCCAGATAATTTCTTTCTATTTTTAGTAGAAACGGGGTCTGGCTCTTGCTCAGGCTGGTCTCTAACTCCTGACCTCGAGCGATCCTCCCGCCTCGGCCTCCCAGAGTGCTAGGATCACAGGCGTGAGCCACTGTGCCGGCCTTAAAAATTTTTTTAAGGCAGACAAAAGTGAATTTTAGAAAATGAACATCTTTCCAAATTATATGAACATTTTGTGGTAAGCAGGTTAATCTCCCACCATTTTAATTGTAAATCCAAGTGGCCTTGTCAGGGTTTCTATGTTGTCAGTGAGGAATGAGGATGTCTGTGGCATTGTGTCCTGCGGGTGTTCCACGCCGTGACCACAGTGACTTTTCTATTCTGACACACGTGGTGACAGCGGGGCTCAGGGGCAGTGTGGCTGCCGCAGTCTGGGAATGCCTGGTGTGCAGTCTCAGTGAGCAGGCTGGCTGACACCTGACACGCATCACTCCACTCATAGCCAACGTGCATTTAGTTTCCCCCACACTTCCAGCTTGCTTTGTTTTTAGCAGACACAAACATGCAATTAAAGTCTCCTTAATGTGATAAAAGTTCGAAATGTGGTGTAAATACAGGAAAAAAAGTTGAAAGACTACTTTTTATAAACTGTCGAACTTGCCCTACAAGTTTTGTCCCCTGAAAAAGCTGTGGGTCCTCTATGTTCCCCTGCATGGCCCTCTGAGAGGAGTCACGGCCACTCGGGATGGCCGTCTACTGCTGGATTTTCATTTTTGCCTTCTTATGGTAAACGTGTAGTGTGTGGACTTAGGAACACACACAACATAGTAGATACAGCATGAATAAGGCTAAATGTGGCTAAAAATATCCTTACCAGATACAGAAAGACCACTAATTATAAATTTAAATTCCATGCAAACACACATCCTTCTGCTCATTTGCTCTGAACTCTTTTTTATCAAATTATGCTGAGAGGTAAATATTAATAAAATATGCAAAGTTATATAACAAGTTTTCCCTCCAGTTTTGTTTCCCGTAGTAAAAATCTTGAATCACAGAAAAAGCAATTCTTTTTCTGTCTCCTATCACCTTTGTGGCTGGGAGAAAACTGCGTTTTTCATGCCAACCCTTGAATATTCTACTCACTATTGACCCAGTTAACTATTTTCCTAATCACCATAAAATATAATCATAAAACTGCTCTCTGTTGCCTCAAGAGTTGTTCCTGAAGTAAAAGCAGAAAAACACTGTTTATGTGAGGTCCCCGTGTTGTTTGTGATACAGAGCTGCTGTTTGGAAAAGCTTCCATGAGATTCCTGCCTGTATCTTCAGGGGTAGCTGGGTACCTTAGTGATTGTAGGTGTCTACCAGCCTTAACTGAAAGTTCTTTTTCAAATGAGATAACAAGTATTTATATCTTGGTTTTATACAAGGAATTAAAAAAAAATTCTATTTGGAAGTTGACTTGCAGACATCAATATAAATGTAAATAACAAAGAAAAAAAATTGCTTACCCAAATTCCAAGAGTTTCTACTTGGGGAAGAGTCAGCTTTGAAGTTATTTTTTTTTTTTTTTTAACATGCTCCTCAGAACAGAACAGAATGGAGTTAAAGCTTTAACAAGCCTATTTGGAGTCTGCAGGGCTGCAGGTTGGCCGGCACCTGAGACAGATTTGGCGGGATGAGAGACAGCTCTGCTACCTGCTTAGAAGAAGAAAGAGCTGAGACTTCACAGGGAAGGGTGGATAGAGGGAGAACCACAGCCTGGTGATGGAGATGAGAGATCAAGGAAAATGTTTTGTCACTTTGGAGTGAGATGCCATGTGTCGTGTGAGGCATGTTCCCTCATTGTCCTCCACAGAGTCATTAAAGTTGGTGTTGCTCACTTACGCTCTACAGGGAAGAATTCCTGCTGGAAAAAGCTGAAGTCCTGAATCCAGCTTTAAGGTCAGTATAAGCTGAAAGTAGCTGTCAGTAGAAGAAGAGATTACATGTGAGATGAGAAGGGATTTCAATAATGTGATTTTCAAGCTGGAGAATCTCTTCTTTACCTAAGACCCCACATTTCCCATAATTTGCATGGATAGAAAAAGAGGTTAGATTTCTTAAGAATAAATATTCATAGTATTTTAAAGAGAGGGGCCATACCCAGTGTGTGCCAGCCTGGGCTGGGCAGGGAGCAAGTCGTGAACACATGGTGCCTGAAGTACCTGCAACCTCTGAGACTGTGAATTACATAAACCAGTGGTTTGCATTTAGGTTGGTTTGGCTTGAATTTCTGCCACCTGCAGTGAAACAATCTCCCGCCTTTGCAGCGGAGAGCAATTTGGTCAGTGTCGGAAGCAGCCACGAGAGGGAGAACCGCGGGAAGGAGAGAGGCAGAGCAAAGCGCTGGTGTCCGCGGGAATCCGCGGCCGCTGTGAGCAGGCGGCAGAGGGCGAAAGTGCAAACCCAGGACCCTGGGCAGGGCCGGAGAGACAGGCACGGCCGGGCAGTCCCCAGGGAGGGCTGGGGGGGTGGCTGGGCCGGCAGGGTCAGGGCTGGAGGAGGAGGCCAGTGTATTAAGCGGTACATTAAGTTAAGAAGCTTAAATGTAAATTAAAAGTTTAAAAATATAGGATGATTATTAAAAATTTGGAAGAAAACCACATTTGAAGGATATAAAAGTCAAAGCAAACATTTATTTATTTATTTATTTAATTTTTGAAGACAGAGTCTCACTCTGTTGCCCAGGCTAGAGTGCCATGGCATCAGCCTCGCTCACAGCAACCTCAGACTCCTGGGCTCAAGCGATCCTCCTGCCTCAGCCTCCCGAGTAGCTGGGACTACAGGCATGTGCCACCAGGCCTGGCTAATTTTTTTCTACTTTTAGTTGTTTGCCTAATTCCTTTCTATTTTTAGTAGAGACGGGGTCTCGCTCTTGCTCAGGCTGGTCTCGAACTCCTGACCTCAAGCGATCCTCCCGCCTTGGCCTCCCAGAGTGCTGGGATTACAGGCGTTAGCCACCGCGCCCGGCCAACAGTCTTAATTAAACAGACACACAGCGTTTTTTACGTACACAACTCCTTCTGCACAGACACACACACACACTCCATGCTATTATCACACAGTTCACAATTTACACTACATTTATACATGCTGCTTCTATAAACATGAGCAGCAATACACTTGTTTACAGTCCCTAAGAAAGAAGCTGAAATACAAAATATTAAGCCAATACAAGATTTTTAGTTATAATTTATTGACACTAAATCATTGAAGAATGGTGATTATAGTAACAAAAATAAGTGATAGACTACAATGGGGTTTGGAATGTTTTTGTTGAAATGATTTTTTCTGTAGTGTTCAGATTTCCTTTGTCTTCCTAATTTGGTTAATAGGATTTCCACCCCTCATTTTCCTTTAAATATTTTTGCCCTGTCTCCTAGAAGTTGTAGAAATTGATGTTTTACTCAATCTATTCATAAGGATAATGTACTTAAAAAGCTTAATGAAGCTTTTTAGCATAAATTTGTACAAAAAAGGGGTAGAGTGGGGGGAAGTTCACATGAGAGTGTGTTTGTTTTTCCATGGCCGTGTTCAGGGTGGGCTCTAAGCTCAGCAAGAGTGTTTACACTGTGAGACCCACACCCGGGAGCTTCCGTGTCCTTCCAAGGACAGGTAGAGAGAGAGTGTCAGAGTGAACCACCAGGCTTTTATGAAATTGCCCACATGAAATAGTTAGAAAAGCAGTTAGAAAGTTTCCCACAAAATCATCATCCATTCTTAATTCTTTCATGCCTCAAAATGGGAGTCTCACAGCCTTGTCCAAGTTCCCAAAGTTCTAGAACTGTCCTTGATACGTGATCCACTTTACATGCAGCTGAAGTGGATTATGTATTTTCGTTTCTGTCTTCTCACTGTCTTCTGTTACTTTTAAACTCTCTATAAACACTTTGGAGTTTTTGCATACAGTTGTTAATCTTGAGAGACTTTTTTTAAAAAATTCCTTTTTTTAGAGGAAGCATGAAGAAATCGTCGTCAGAGTTCTCTGTGCCTCTTTGAAGCGCTGAATTCGGAGAGTTCATGGAAGCGCTTCATCCAGAAAGTGCCACTATGAGGTGGATGAAACGAAATGAAAGTAATCTTGGTACGATGAGAAAATTTAGCCTCAAATAAATCTTACAGGTGCTTACTAGTCAAGTCTTTAAACTATGAGTCACGGCCCATGATTAGTGGCGTATTCCTCCTCAGTTTTCAGTAACCATGAAGGTAATTTTTATAAAAGTAGTTATTACCCTGCCCACAGTGATAGCTGGGAAAGATAAACTCCCACGCAGGTAGGGGTGCGGGCCGGCTACGATCCGAGTGGGAAGCTGTAGGTGTCAGGACGCCTTATGGGGGAGACCCGGCTCCTCCAGCCTCAGCATCACCAGCTGCTTTCTAGTTCCTCAGTTGGTCTGTTCTGTCTCTCTCTCAAATCCAACACAATGCTGCCAAAAGCAGTTTATAGTCCTTTATTTTTTTTGAGACAGAGTCTCTCTCTGTTGCCGAGCTAGAGTGTTGTGGTGTCAGCCTCGCTCACAGCAACCTCCAACTCCTGGGCTCAAGCGATCCTCCTGCCTCAGCCTCCTGAGTAGCTGGGACTACAGGTGTGCGCCACCATGCCTGGCTAATTTTTTCTATATATATTTTTGGTTGGCTAGCTAATTTCTTTCTATTTTTAGTAGAGACAGGGTCTTGCTCTTGCTCAGGCTGGTCTCAAACTCCCAATCTCAAGAGATCCACCTGTCTTGGCCTCCCAGAGTGCTGGGATTACAAGTGTGAGCCACCGCGCCTGGCCCTTTCCTGTCTTTCTTTCTCTCTCTCTCTCTTTCTCTTTGTCTCTCTCTCTTTCTTCCTTTCTTTCTTCCTTCCTTCCTTTGCTTCTTTCTTTCTTTCTTTCTTTCTTTCTTTCTTTCCCAGTTGAGGTGTGGTCTTGCTGTATCACCATGCTGGTCTCCAACTCCTGGACTCAAGTGATCCTCCCTCTGCAGCCTCCTGAGTAGCTGGAACCCCAAGTCCACCCACTACACCCATCACTAATCATTGTTTCCAATCATCACCATCATCAAACTCATATATGTGAATTGCTTCCATTTATAGTTATTGTTATGCTACACAACAGTGATAATTTCATTAAATTGTACAAGCTAACCTTATTATAAACAACTTAATTCTGCAGTCAACTCTGTCCAAATGTGTTTATTCTTTATATTACACCATTTTTAATATCTATATTGAAAAAACCAGAGAGAATGATCACGAAAGCCTCTTGAATTTATGACATTTTCATTGTCTTTCTGCATCATAGTAGATGAAAGAGAGACTGTGTTATTAAATTGCATGAGATATTCTGTTTCACCCAACTAGACATATTATTACCAATAGAAATACTTATTAGCTTTATCCAGTAACAAAATATTGTGTTTAGTATGATACCAGTTATTATGTGACTAGAGAAGAAAAAAATTAGAGGAAAATTTTCAAATTTTCTGAAAATCATTGTCATCTTTGGAAATCACAGCCTAATACTAGAAGTTGCTTCTCTATTTTTTTTTCTTTTCATATAGTAAAGTTTTGTACTCCTTAAATTTGGCATAATTTCTATGTTTGGCATTTGTAATTTAAAAAGTTAAAGAAAAATTATTATTTTGGATCTTTGGCTACCTTTGACTTTCTGGCATCCTAGCATCTTTGTAAAATAGAGAAAATTTTCTTTAAAGTTGAAGTGATTCTTCTTAATGTCAAATATTTTAACAGCACAGTGAAATACACAATAAGATAGTTTTTCCTAAGACTTAATTACTCCTTCGCAATAAATTTGACATTCAGGAATATAACTTTTTAATTGCACTGGGAGTCCAACCAGTTTCGGTCTTTGATACTTTGCTTGATAGCAGAACTAGTTAATATAATTCCGTGAGTAGCATCAAGTCAGAGTAGAACAATGTAGAACAATGTAAGAATCATATTTTTGGAATATTTTTCCCAATTATTCTATTATAGGTACCTTAAAAAGACTATTGATTTCATGCCATAAAAACCAATCAAAATGGAAATATGTTGTTTGCTATTTGGGATGATATCAAATTATAGACTCTTTTGCCTGGAAGGGGCTTTTAAGCATTATCTACACCAATCTTGTTTTTAGATAAAGGAACCGAAGCCCCCAGGAGTTAAAT
Organism: Lemur catta; assembly: GCF_020740605.2. Lineage (NCBI taxonomy): Eukaryota > Metazoa > Chordata > Mammalia > Primates > Lemuridae > Lemur > Lemur catta. The sequence continues at coordinate 1,021,392 of NW_025423864.1, read as the reverse complement.
GAATCTGATGTGTAATGAGGGTGTTCGAACAAATGCCTGGAGAATAATGCACTGGTTTAAATTAAACTTCTGTAAACAGATTTCTCTCCTAGATGAATAAAATGACTTTCCATACAAGCTTTAAAATTATTCTGTGAGTTTCCATGTGCTGGAGGTAAAATTTTACATCTGTTATGTAATCTTCTGAGTCCTTTGGGATAAAACAGTGAGGGCCTCTCCCAAACTTCAGCTTAGTAAATGACTTTCCCTTAAAATAGCCATAAACTTAACCATTTTAGTAACTGTTTTCACAGTTCTAAAGTTCCTGTCTATTTCTGAGCGCATGAACCCCACAATACCAGAGTTGGAGTTAAGATCTGAATATCACATGCAAACAGCAGCCTGTAAATGAGGGTCATGGAAGGTGGAAATCACAGCTTAATATCAGAAGTTATTTTTCCATTTTAGTTTTTTTCTGTTTTTTTTTTTGAGGCAGAGGCTCGCTCTGTTGCCCGGGCTAGAGTGCCGTGACGTCAGCCTAGCTCACAGCAACCTCAAACTCCTGGGCTCAAGCGATCCTCCTGCTTCAGCCTCCCGAGGAGCTGGGACTACAGGCATGTGCCACCATGCCAGGCTAATTTTTCTATATATATATTTTTTTAGCTGTCCATATAATTTCTTTCTATTTTTAGTAGAGACAGTATCTCGCTCTTGCTCAGGCTGGTCTGGAACTCCTAAGCTCAAACAATCCTCCCACCTCAGCCTCCCAGAGTGCTAGGATGACAGGCATGAGCCACCGCGCCTGGCCTCCATTTTAGTTTTTCAGTTGAAAACCAGACAATGCTATAGAAAGAGGTCCCATCAAATACAGTGTATAGGGCTTCTAATACCCAGTCTGCTTTCCAATGGATGGAGGATGTTTAAATTATTCAATGTCGGTCTTACAGAATTTGGTCCAAAATGCCTGATTTCTAAGTTAACGTTCTTTGGGTGGTAAGACAGGAATGATGAGAGGCAGATTTAATGTTGAAAACAGGTATGATTCCTGAAGTCGGACGAGAAAGTATGTTCTTGTGTATTGAAAACAGGAAGGCGCACAGTTGTGGGGAGGGTCAAAGGCAAAGGGTGGAGTGTCAAAGAGTCCCCAGGGCTTCTCTACTCTGTCAACACCTGGACTTGCCTTGTAAAGACCAACACATCTTCGGGGCCTGGCTTGCAGTGATAACTGGACTTTGGTCCCAAACAGCTGCATTTCTGATTTAATCTACATCCGCGTTTCATCTCCATCCTTTCATCCTCTTCGCAAAGCAGATTTATGCCCATCCGCTGACCCAATTGTTTGCATGATTTATCCTCCTTTTGGCAGAATTTTCCAGAATAAAAGTTGGTTCCTGTCCTTAGGAAAAAGCAGAACTGTGATATTTTCATGGTTTAAATCATGTGCTGTCTGTACTAGAATTTAAAAAAAATAAATAAAAAGCACACACACAATAAAGGGGGAGAATCCATCAAAAATACATTAACTACCCATTTTTCTAAAATAATAGCCATCAAATACTGAAATCAGCTAGACAGACTTCTAATTGTCATGGGAGTTTGAATCTGACAGTGAAAGGCCCAAGTGAACACCGAGGTTTTCTCCTAACACACTGGGCTAGGAAACAGTAGAGCAAATGCCCAAAGTATCGCCCTTCCAGTTTGAAATCCAGCCCTGGCACAGCCATCTCTGTCCTTGCAGTAATGTTACAGGTGAGGCTCTGAGGCTGTAATGGGAATATGCTCCCCAGTTTGACTCTCAGCAAAACAGTGTGGAGCAAAGTCTGGCAAGAGGCCAGGGCCTCCCTCCTCAGTGACTCTGCAGGGCTGTTGAATGTCACCAAGCCACAGAAAGCTGTCACCTCACAGACGGCATCTAGTTGGAACACCTCCCGAGGAAACTACTTGAACGGGACAAACATTGCCAGGTTGGCTTTATCACACTTTTAAGAAAAACTTTATGAGGGCAAAGGCTTTGAAAGTAAATTCCCCGACTGTGACAAGCACGTTCATTACCTCTGCTCAGCCCCCATTTGTCACTCGTGGTTTGGAGTCTGGGTACGGGGAGCTGAGCGGGAAGGACCCCGAGTCCGTGGCAGAGAGGGGAGTGCCTGACATCGCTCCAGGAAGCAGGTGTGGACGCTCCTGGCCGTCACCTGGCCCAGCCCTGCGGTCGCCGACTCGCGAGACACCCCAAGGTCCAAGGGGACTCACCGTTGAGCGACGTGTCCAGCTCATCGCTACACACAAGCTGGGCCTGCCCTTTCCCAGGCCCAAGGAAGCTTGGCAACTTCCTTATCTCAGACTCTTTAACACTCTGGCTGGAATAGAGGAAACATTAAATGTGACTGTTTTCTTTTTCCCAGATGCAACTCAAAACGGCCCTGTCTTACTAAACCACTTTCATTTTCTCCCTCCCCCCCTTCCTTCAGCCGCTCGCACCCCCAGACGTGTGAGATTAATTTCGGATCGATCACTTCAGGCACTTGGTCTTCCAGTTTTACTAACTTTTTTTCTAACTCATTTCCTTATTCTCCCCTGAAGGTAAATCTGTAAACAAAACGCTCTTCGGAGAACAGTTTAAATCATTTAGTCGGCACGCGGCCGGTTCCTGCACACAGTTGAGGCTCAGTGGTTGGATGGACGCAAGAAGCAGCCCAGTGTCCCATGAGCCGGTGACGGGGGCACAGGTCACGGTGGCCCAGAGGGTCCTGCTCCCCTTTACACCCCGAATGGTGGGAAGCAGCGATAACAGGGTCAGCCCCGCTGTTTTAGAGACTCTCCCCCTTCACCAGCACCATTTCTACGTGAACAGAAGTGGTGTCTTGGTCCATGTCCCACTGACCGGCATGGTTATTTCCATCCCACAGGTTTTTTGTTTGTTTGTTTTCTGAGACAGAGTCTCACTCTGTCGCCCGGGCTAGAGTGAGTGCCGTGGTGTCAGCCTCGCTCACAGCAACCTCAGACTCCTGGGCTCAAGTGATCCTCCTGCCTCAGCCTCCCGAGTAGCTGAGACTACAGGCATGCGCCACCATGCTCAGCTAATTTTTTCTATATATATTTTTTAGTTGGCCAGATAATTTCTATTTTTAGTAGAGACGGTATCTCGCTCTTGCTCAGGCTGATCTCGAACTTCTGACCTTGAATGATCCTCCTACCTCAGCTTCCCAGAGTGCTAGGATTACAGGCGTGAGCCACCGCGCCCAGCCCCATCCCACAGTTTTTAATGGAAACAACCTTACTGCCTGGATAGGCAGACTCTGAAATACGCCTCTGTGATTTCCCTGCACCTTTTCAATGCGATCATCAAATAAAGACACGTGGCTTGAGGTGAGATGGCCCTCAGCACACTCTGGGAACATGTCAGTTCTAATAACGGTGATCACACTGTGCATTTGCATAGCACTCCGTAATATTAAAAGTACTTTCAGAAAAGGAAGTTATTATTTAGGCCTAAAGATTTCAGCCTGTAAGGATGGCTTAACTTTCAACCTTCTTGCAGTTGGCTGATGAATTTCCCCTTGCTCTTTTGATATGACACAAAATGGCATATTCTTGTGCAACATTAAGCTATTATTTTTCTCACCGGAAAGAAACTAATAGGGTAAATATCATTTTGTGTAAATTCAAAAGACTTTTAAAGAGCCATATTGAAAATACTTGAGAAGATCTTGAAACAATGATTGATATTTTCGTGTCAAATGGATGTTGTATTTTCCTATCAAACTTTAATAGCTCAGGGTAAGTACCAACTGTTTATTTTCTAAGTTCTGTTTTGATTTTTTTTTTTTCAGTTGATTGCATGTGCAAGCTACATTGTGTTATGGACTATTTTTGCTCTTGAAAATTTTTGAAAATACAGAAAAGCATAAAGAAAAATATCACAAACCCTCATGACTTCAGCACCCAGGACTGATGCTTATAACATTTTGTAATAAAAAAAAAACCACAATGTTAAAGTTCCCTTTGAGATTTCTTGACTTCCCAGAGTGTGTTTGTGTGGAAGTGGAATCACAGAAGAGGACGGACCGTCGTTGGCTAACTAGCAGTGTCAGTCTGCTTTTCTGAAGTAGCCACCTCTGCTGTGATCAGAGCTCTGGTAGAGCACACGGTAGCCATCCGTCTGCCCCACGTCACCAACGTGCTGGCCTGCTACTCACCAGGCCTCTCTGGAAAAGGAATGCTCCAAAATAAACAAGTGGCGTGAATAACCAATAACAATCACTATCGGCCACTTTGTCAGCTAACATTTTGTTCCTGAACTGGTACGAATTTATTACTTTGGGGAGATTTTCAGACAGTTTTCTAGTATGACAAGAAAAATACACCTAATCCCTGATTTTATGGTGCTAGTGAAGCAACACGAAGACTATAAATACAGTTTCCCCTCTAAGCAAGAAAACACTCAGCAACTGTTTAAAAGGTAACGGGCTGATTTCTAAATTCCTTTCAAGGGGGCCTGTTGAGATGGTGACCTGGCTCTAGCTCTCGCAGGGAAAGAAATAGGAAGGCAAAACACAGGAAGATTCCTAGAAATGAGTGCGTGACCTCTGAGGTCCTTACAGTAAATTAGACTAATTCTAAATCTATGTTGGTGTGTTTTGGCCTATGAAGCTCATATAACTTTTCCACTAAGTGGGCAGGTGGGTTTCCTGTAGTAGCCTGAAGCCGGGGATTGTTTTCTTGTGTTTCCATTGCAGCACAGAGACCCAGGGAATCCTCTGTGGTCTCTCACACAGGCTGTGAGTCTTTTATCTGAGTCGTGTTCGTATCTGAGCGCTGAATATTAACAGCCTCTTGGCAGCAGAGTGATTTTCTTTAAAAAGGAGTTTCCCTGTGTATGGGCGGATTAACCTTTCAAGATACATGTTTATGCTCAAACCACTGAGTTACTGTTTGATTCAGAGTCAGAAAGGCAGGTCTGCGTCCGACAGAGACCTTGTAGTGCACTCGCCTAGACCCCAGAGGGACGTGCGGTGCACAGCACGGTGAGTAACACGATGCCTCCGTCCTTTGCTTTCATTTTGCTCACTTGCCAGAGTTCGCCATAGCTTGGATTTCTTTTTCAAATGGCTAAAGTGCCCGTATTAGAAAGACAGGTGTGATTGATTATGAACTCAGTCCTATTGGCAATTAAGATGGGGTTTTATATGTTGCAGGTGGGAAAGGAGCTAGAAGTTGGTGTAAATGTAAAAACCTGTGATGTGTCCTTTAAAAGTATTTATTTTAGAACTGTTGCTGGTTAGCTCTCTGTGCACATCTGAGAAACCAGGCTTTTGACATTTGACTGTATGCATCTTATCCTATGTGCTTTATTATTTCTAAAAATTCTGTAAACAATAAGTACTCACGAGTATTTAGTATGCTTGCCCTCTCAGGATACTGTGGTGCCTAATAATCTTGATGGAGTGATAAGTGGGGTGAGCATTCACCCCGTGTGTCTATTGTGGGATATTTTCCTTGTATTCTTCATGGTAACCACGTAATCATGCAGATGGGGACCATGAAACAGTGTAAAGCATGTATTTCTAAATGTAAAGCTACTGGACTATTTTATTTAAATAGTCAAATTTTCCAAAGGAGATTGGAAAATAAACTTCCCGAGGAAGAATTTAAGTGTAAGCAGTCAAACCGTCCTCCAAGGGAGCTGAGTTGTCAAAGCCAGCAGAAGACAAAGGCAGGCTGGATGATAAGGGGCACAGCGATGATGCCCCATTAGGACAGCGACAGTCAGTTTCGGGCCCTGATGACTTCATCCCTCTCGGGGATCTCAGGCACCGTCCTGTCCCAGAGATGCCCAGAGTGTCCAGACCTGTCCCCACGGTGGACGCTGCGTGGGGCCTCCCCATAGGGGCAGGAAGCCAGTATTTGTGGAATAGATCACGGTTAACAGACTATTTTCAGAGATGGTCTTCTTAATATTTTGAGGCTTTTTTTAATTTACAATTTTTAATTGTAATAGATTTTTAAAGTCCAGGAGATAAAAGAAAATATACCTCCTGATTTTCCCCTCTTCCTTTCACTCTCGGTCCCTGTCCCTGTCTCTCTCTGTCCCTCCGTGTCTCTGTCTCCCCTCCACTTGCTCTCTCTCCACCAACTGTACATCTAATTAATACGTCATCAGCTGCTGGTACGACTTGCCCACGGATATTTGCAGCCACTGCCCCAGTTCCCAATTTTACTGAAGTTAATGAGGCATGAATGAAGAAAAATAATAATTTTTAAACATGGGAAATTGAACGTTAAACTCAGCTCCTGCTGTTAAAGAAACCTAAAACACAGAGCAGCCAAAGAGCCCTGTGGAACAGTGTGGAAGAGACAGGCAAGAGTCCCCGGTACTTAATCAATCAATCAATCAAAGCTTAATCAATAGAGGTCTCTCATTCCTTAACAGGCCTGTGGGTCTCTTTATCCAGGCGGTGGGGACGGGGCTGAAGGAGGTGGGCAGAGGGGAGGCAAAGACACTTTCGCAGTTTTTTGCCAGCTCAATACTTCTTGCCAAGATAAAACCTTAGGCCTCACTTTAACTGTTTTCAAAAATTACTTTATAATGCTTTACTCTTTAGCTCTTTAACTATTAATTTCTAAACATCGATCTCTCATTAAGATTAGATAATAAAGAATTCTCAGAGGAAAACCTGTTAGTTGTTTTCCTATCTGTTTGGAGTTGTGACAATTTAGCTCTTTCAAAGATTTGTTTCCTGAGCGATGAGGCTGTAGAATAAAAGAAACTCACTTTTCACACACATGTCCTCAAGTCTTGAAAAAAGCAAGGATAAAAAATGTCTTTCTACTGAAATTGTGCAGAGCATGAGTAAAAAATCAATTTTATTTGAAAACACGGCCAAGATTAAATATCCCTAGGGTTTTAAAATAAAAACACCATATGGAGAAAATTGTTCTGGTGGTTGCAACGCACAGTCCAAACAAATGAATCCTTTGATTGATCTAAGAATGTAGAAAACCTTGGATAACAGAGAAACTGCCACACTGGGGCAGTTAGTACACAGTTAATAGATTATTGTGTTAAGTAATCAAAATTAACCATCCTCTGCCTTTGCTAACATGACATGTGTTCTGTAAGAAGAAAGGGCATCATCTGTAATGTAGTATTAAGTAGCATAATTGATAAAATGCATTTGAAAGTAAATGACCCCTTTCACAGTCATAAGTTATATCCTTTTTTTTTTTTTTTGAGACAGAGTCTCACTCTGTTGCCCAGGCTGGAGTGAGTGCCGTGGCGTCAGCCTCGCTCACAGCAACCTCAAACTCCTGGGCTCAAGCGATCCTCCTGCCTCAGCCTCCCGAGTAGCTGGGACTACAGGCATGTGCCACCATGCCTGGCTAATTTTTTCTCTATATATTTTTAGTTGTCCAGATAATTTCTTTCTATTTTTAGTAGAGACGGGGTCTCGCTCTTGCTCAGGCTGGTCTCGAACTCCTGACCTCGAGCGATCCTCCTGCCTCGGCCTCCCAGAGTGTTAGGATTGCAGGCGTGAGCCACCGCGCCCAGCCATAAGTTATATCTTAAATTGCAAATATGTTGAAATGTTTCCTTTTGGTGTCAATAAATGTAGATAAAGACGAGGTTATGGCCAGATGGGACTCAGAGTGTGTGCTTAGCTACTACATTCAGCCCACTCTTCAGTATGTTGCCATATTCACTTGTTTTCTTCAATATTACAGAATACATTGCCATTTTTCACAAACTCTTTACTTACAAAGTTCAAAAATCTTCTGGAAAGATAGCTTACATTTTTTTAATTACAAAAGGCAAAACAACTGTAGATATTAAAATAAGAACATTTGTTCAGCTTAACTGGAAAATGTATATCCCTTTTTAATTTTTTCTTGTAGAGAGAAACAAAATATAGAAACAGTATCAAGACAATCAAATTTTATTTATAATGAAATGAATACGTAACATCATTTAACTGGAAAAAATGAGTAGAAAGATTCTTAACTTTAAAGTATTTAATGTAGACAAATTTAATCCTGCCTAGATAAGGGTCAAAACGATAAGATTAATTTCTAATTTGATTAGAAATTAAAAATTTCTAATTTCTGATGCTTGTTTAAAAACAAGAAAAAAAATAAAATAAAATAACCATAAATGTTAACACTGAAATAGAATTAATTTGAGAGGATCTTGAATTTTGCAGGTAAAAGTCAAAGGGTAGATTCTGTATCTGAAATCCAGTGCTGAGGGACAAGTCTCATCTCAACTTTTCACTATCAGCAGAGAGTATTAATTAGAATTACAGAGCTGAGATCGGTCGTTATTACTCCTCATTGTACCTCAACAGTCATTTATTTTCATCTGAGGAATTGAGACAGCAGAGTCTTTTGTGTTCCTTAATCTTGGGATAATCACCGGGATGTTAATATTACAAGCCGATGTCTGTGTAGCCCTAGGTATTTAGATTTAGCACAACTAATTGACTTTGATAATAATAATAATGATATATTACTTTTTGAAGGAATAGTTTCTGATATGACTTCTGTTGCTAAAAATTTGGTGCAGGTCAGAATACACTATAGTCTTTCCTTGCAGTGGCTCATGATGTGTTTTGGTAACAGGAGTAGAAAAAATTGTGTAACGATTATGCAGATACCTGCTGGGCTAGATGGTACAGGAGCTAAGAAAGGTGTTCTAGGATATAGCTGTGATGTCCACGCCTTATCCTCTGAATCTACAAGGCAATGATGAAATGCAGGTGAGATAACAAGGCATTTACCTTTTCTTTTAGTTTTTTGTGGTGCCCTGTATTCCCAGCCATCTTTTGACTTTCTCATGAAATAATTAGAGCTAATCCAACAGTAAAGTTTGAATTATTTTTGTACAAGACTAGGTCTTAATTTGGCCCTTACTTGCTAAGATGCATTCAAAATTAATATATAATTGTAAATAAAATTTATTACTTGGAAACAAAATCTAGTGTATAAATATTTCTGATAAATTGGCTGAAGTTGGCCTTTACTACCCTTTCAAGTGTGTGAGGATCTTCCGGAAGACGGTCAGCAGAAGCCTAAGGATGGCCAAGGCTGGCTCACCTCTAAAGGATATGAAAAAGATCCTTTTTTTTTTTAAACAAGTTTCACCTGAAGCATATTCCCATAAAACAAGCACATCCTTAATACCACATTTTGTGATTTTTTTTCAGCAGAACAACCAACATTCATAAATAATAATGTATCTAAAAATATTCATGTTCCATAAAAATCACTTTATCTACAGGCTTTCCAGTGAGTTTTGAAGATTAAACAAGATTTCAGTTTCATCACCTGTGTTTAGAGCTTGCTATTTGCCAGGCAGCACTAGAAAAATGATCTTGTAGTGCAGTTGAACTGGAAGTTGCTTTTAAATGCAGCTGCTTGTCTAAATCGCTGTAATTTTTTCTTTGAAGAAGGGAAGTATCATCCTCACTTTGCAGATGAGGACACTGAAGCTCAGAGTGTTTAAGCTCAAAGTGACAGAGCTTGGAATAGATTGGAATCCACATCTTTTGACTGTGGATCCGATCATCCTTTTAATAGACATGTTTTAAAAAGTTAGTTTGTAATTTGGGGAACTTTAATAAAATTCTTCAGTAGAAACTCACAATAAGGAACATTTCCCAAAATAGAGCTGAGTACAGACCCAGAGTAAGAACATGTTGGTCTTGCTGCAGAATGAGGGACTATTTTGTGGGCAACAATATCTTCTGCACAGGGTAGCAATAGCTCGTTGGTAATATTTATTTCACTGAGCCTCTAAGACCCACGCATCAAGAGCGATATTACAATAATCCTAAAATGACCAATTTTCACAGCATGTAAGGATGGGAAGGACTCTTAGCCATGATAATGCCCAACCTGTTCCCATTTCAGAGATGGTGATAAACATCTTATTCAGGGACAAGCGAATTTAGTGATAGCCCTGGTGACAGACAGAGTCTTGGTCTCCTGACTCCTAGTTCAAGAACTTTTCCAGTTTCGGTGCCCAAATGTCAGTTGTGCATATAGAAGAAATGCGGGTGCCCTGATGTGATTGAGCTACAGAGAATCTGTGGTGGAGAAAAAGCTTTATTGCTATAAAACAAAAGGACTTCTTAGAAGGAAATAGGTGATAAAAGTCCCTGATTTGACACCTTTCTAAGAAATATGAAATGAAAAAAAAAAAAAACCTATGGCTCTTTTGGGTATTTCTTTCTTTTGGTTTAGCCAAATGTGTAGCCAAAAATCGCCTCATTCTCAATTGCCCTTGAGCCTTTCCTGTAAATGAGCGTGGTGTCTGATTTTCCTCTTCTCCAATTTTTCCACACTGCCATCAAACTCCTTAAGTACCTTTTTGGCATAAAAGGATATTTTCTAGAGGAAACAAATGAATGAAAACTTACAACATATGCTTTTTTTTTAATGACATCATCATATTCTCAAAAACCTTGAACATTTGGCTAATTTTGCACAGAAATTATCTAAAATATTTTAATGGTATCTTAACCTCACACATGTAAGTTTAGATTAGTCTTATAGTCACCTGATATGCTTCATTGTTCCTGTTTCTAGCCTAAGTGGAGTCCTTTTGATTATTTTCTTTTTTAATATTTTTGGAGATACAATGACTGATCTCGGGATAAAGCTTCTTGAACATACACACTGGTTATTTTAGGTATAAAGAGTGACTTACGATGGCTCACACCTGTAATCCTAGCACTCAGGGAGGCCAAGGTGGGAGGATCGCTCAAGGTCAGGAGTTCAAAACCAGCCTGAGGAAGAGCGAGACCCCGGCTCTACTAAAAATAGAAAGAAATTATCTGGCCAACTAAAAATATATATAGAGAGAAAATTAGCCAGGCATGGTGGCGCATGCCTGTAGTCCCAGCTCCTCAGGAGGCTGAGGCAGGAGGATTGCTTAAGCCCAGGAGTTTAAGGTTGCTGTGAACGAGGCTGACACCACGGCACTCTAGCCCAGGCAACAAAGCGAGACTCTGTCAAAAAAAAAAAAAGAAATTAAGGAACCACAGCCAGAGGTAACTGCCGTGTGCTACTAGAATGAGGCGTCCAGACCACGGTGTGTCCTGGTTTGTCTAAGCAGGGGTCCCGTTCCCAGGTCTCCACACCAGTCAGCAAAAGTTCAGGACGTGCATGACCCACCCCCCCCATCCCCACCCCCGCATCTAGGCTGATTCTGGGCTTCTGCTCAGTGGAAAATTAGGAGAGAAAACTGCAGCAGAATTCTTTATATTACGGTTTGATGCCACCCTAACTCGTAATTAGTGGAGATAAAGTTAGAGACGCACCCAAATGTTTTCTCAATCCTGGCCTTCTGTTGTTTATTTCCTCTGAAAGAAATGAGGCAATGATATTGACAAGGCCTGTGTCCTCAGGGTGGGCTTTATTTTATTTATTTGCTTCCACTTGAAAGAGAAGCCCTTTGATTGCAGAGTATCTTTTGTCCAATTGTCTCCTTTGTCACTGTTTGGTTAGAAAAACACTTCTGTCAGTAGAAATGGAAAGAATTCTGGTGGAAATAGATCAATTGGAGATTATCATTATGCCTGAGATGTTGGCTTTTCCGATTATCACCAGTTGATACTGTTACTTCCTGACAAAATAATAACAAATGTAAAATTCCAGCCCAGGAAAAGGCAATTTAGGAAGGAATTACAATGTTCAGTACAATAATTAATACCTTTGAGGCAGTACCTGTCTTGTCTGTTTCCAGTGCCTTGGAGGTATTATTTGTGAATCTTAAACTATAAAATTTTAAGTCTGGAGATTTCTCTTTCCACATGGCATTTTTGGAGGGTTTACCACCAGAGTTCAAATAATGCAATGGTACTGCTTAAGAAATATATTTTCACAAGGTGTATTTGTAATGTAAAAGTTTTGTATATTACTTTAAAATATATTAGTATAAAAACAGATCGCATTTTACCTCAAATTTAAAACTTCGTCTGTATGATGTTTAATTATGGAACAATCATAGAAAGTCATGGACTAGGAGTCAGATGGCTTGGTGTCTAATCCTAGCTCAGCCGTTCATTGGCCCAGTCATTTGTCCTCTCAGGACTTACGTCTCCTTTATGGTAAAATGATGGTGTTGTGATTCCTGGAGTGTTCTCTAAAGTGTTAAGTTCTATGATTCCCTGATGCGCTAGGATCCATGTATACTTTCAGATATGCTGGGAAATTTAGCATTTTTAAAAGTAATTTTAGGAATAATAAAACAATTGAGGACATTTAAAAACCCTTCCTACAAGTTTATTTCATTTCATTTATTAATTCAATTTTTAAAACTTCATCTTTCAGAAATAGAAGTCACTCTGTCAGGCAGCATGTCACTTGCCTTCCTGTTCAATGAATTTGTGAAATTGTGTACCACCTCCCGAGTGCCACGTAAGGGGCGGGCGGTCTTGCAATCCTGCATAGTTATTAATAAAAGATAGCTGTTCTAGTTGGTGGTCCACCTCCTACAACAGTCCTGACAGACACTGGCTTTCATCTCGTAACTGGCGACCATGGTGGTAACAGATGACTTTCAAACAGCTGTCACAAGCTGAAAACAAAGCAAAAAAAGCCACCCTCCCACACTATATACAGACAGCTTGCCAATAGCTGAAATGAATCCTTCCTGGAGTATTTTAACAAATGTTGTTTTCTTCTTTCTTTCTTTCTTTCTTTCTTTCTTTCTTTCTTTCTTTCTTTTTTTTTTGGATGCTGTTACAATTAAACAGAAACATAAAACTCAGACAAGCCGGCTTCATGTTTCCCATAAACCTAACTCCCTAAATTTTCTAATGGGATCACAGCAATGAGTGGTTTCTAGATGCATTTAAAATGTGTTAATTGCCTGCATGAATTGGCTTTTAAAACCTACACAAATCTTCAAATTCTTCAACCTCAAGATTCTACTGGAAGTCCCATGAGGTGCTGTGCTGTCTTGGTAATGTTTGTCCACAGTTCAGTGCTTAGGTTGCAAATTATATCAAATAGAGAAAATGGGAAATGAAAAAATTCTGTGTCTTAAGCACACTTTTTCCTCCTCCTCTTATAATGATCGCATCACCAGAGCCCTTGTTATTCCGAAAATCATGAAAATAATCATTCATTCCTACTGGAGAAAAAGCTGGTGTGGACACCCTTCCACGAAGAAGGCTGTTGGTGTCCTGGGTCATTTCTGGAGAACTCATTTCTGTCCTGCGGTTAATTAAACTACAAACACATCCATCTGACAACTTGGACAACTTTTCCACTCTCTGTGTTGGAATGTCTGGCTTTCTCTCATTTGCTCCTGGACAATTTCTACCTGTCATGAGCATCTTCCTTAACTGAAAGCCCCGAGCCTGTGTTTACACCCAGTGTTTTACCTTTGATTAGGACCCGGCAGAAGGTAAGCTTGTGGTCTGTCTTCTCGCATCTGGCTGGGCTGAAAACAAGACATGAGAATAAAAACATGGCTTTTGATGAAAAAAATGCATTAATTTAACAGGTGATTTTTCTTTCAGTGACTGACATAGTAAACTTCATTTGAGACACGTCTGAGCCTCACGTCCTTCAATTTTTTTTCTTTTAGATTCCGTGCGGACAGCTCATGAACAAAGATGAGAAACTGGTGGTGTTCACCACTCCGTATGAAGACTCTGAAAGGTAATAACAACACTTTGTTTAGAAGTTATAAGCCTCTCATAGTGATATTCTAATGAGAGCTCCTCTGTTTTCTGACAAAGATGGTGAGTTTATTAAGAGTGGATGAGCACCTATCAGGTGGAGCCTTGCAGAAAAGACAGAAACAGATGAGGTGACAGTGAGGGACAAGAATCATGGTAGATAATGAAGGTTATTTGATTTATAAAGTATTTGGCAAATTTCCATTGACAAACCTTGATACTTAGTTTGATTTCTCTTTAATGGCACAAATTTTCTCCTAGGAAACAACTCTGTTTTAGGAATAAGGTGAAGAAGTAGCTGTATCTTTCCTCCTGATTTGTTTAATCCTTAGCTCAGATATATAGCAAGAAGTTGACTAAGTTCCTTATGAAAAAATTCCTTCCTCAGCCGCTTTCCACATTCTTCCAGTCTTTCAAGGTTTTGCTCAAGCTTCACTCTACTTGTTGGGCCCCAGAATTATGTCTTTGATTTCTTATTTGGCACCTTTTATGTGCACGATACCCTGCTACGTGCTTGCAGGAGAAGAATCAGATGCGGATCCTACGCTCTAGCTGTTTGCAGTATAGAAGCGCAAGGCCATGCACACAGCTAAGTACAATATACAGTGGGATGTTTTGCCGCATAAGGAGACACAGACAAACTGCCCTGGGAAATCTGAGGAAAGTAGATTGCTAGAGGTTAGGACAGGGTGCAAGAAGAAGCTGTTGGACCCAATTTCTGGCAAAGGGAAAATGAGGAGAAAGATGGAATAAGAGAAGGGGAGAGTATTCCAGACTGAAGGCAGAGTGTGCACAGAGGTGTGGTGGCAGGAGAGTCGAGTGCTGGCATCAAGACCAGTGACCGAGGCCGGGCATGGTGGCTCACGCCTGTCATCCCAGCACTCTGGGAGGCTGAGGCAGGAGGATCGCTCAAGGTCAGGAGTTCGAGACCAGCCTGAGCAAGAGCGAGACCCCGTCTCTACTAAAAATAGAAAGAAATTATATAGACAGCTACAAATATATATAGAAAAATTAGCCGGGCATGGTGGCGCATGCCTGTAGTCCCAGCTACTTGGGAGGCTGAGGGAGGAGGATCGCTTGAGCCCAGGAGTCTGAGGTTGCTGTGAGCGAGGCTGACGCCACGGCACTCTAGCCCAGGTGACAAAGCGAGACTCTGTCTCAAAAAAAAAGACCAGTGACCAGTGACCCGTCCGCCTCGGCCTCTGCCCCGGGCCTGCGGCACAGAAGAAGGACGTCCGGTGGGCATCCCGAGTGAGGACTGAGCGGCCGGGAGTGCCGTCCACAGGCCAGCGTCTCTGTTTAGAAAGACAGAACTTCTGTCGTGCAACATCTTTTGGGCGAAAGATAATGTAAAGAAGTAATAATTAGGTTTCTATTAACACATCAATGTTTCTTAAACTAGGACTCCCAGACCCTGTGTGTCTGGGGCATCTGTTCGGGTTCTCTGTGAGAATCGTTTCATTAAAAGAGACCCACGCATATTTCCGATATGAAAATCATGGTTGGACGAGGGAGGCCATTACGATTTGGGGATGGGGTCGCTAACAGGCTAGCGTAGCAATGGTGTCTGAAACCGACTGGCAATGTGGAAGAATAGGGCTTGGATAAATACAGACATATTGATTTCTCCCTTTCCCCTCAGCCGGTTCCATTCAGTATTTTAACAAGCATTTTAGCCTTTAATTGTGTACGACTCAGCATTTCTCCGTGTGCCGCTCTTCACGACTCTGCGCGGTGTGTTTGGGGTCTCGCCGGCTCAACGCGGTTCCCTCCACCCCGAGGGAAGAGCCAGCACACGGCGAGGCAGCCCTGGGCGTCGTGGGTCTGCAACAGGCCTCGACCCATCTCGTGGACATTTTTATAAAACTTCAGTAAAACTCAAATTTGCCTCACAGGAACAGTCTGAGGACTAACTGATTCTATCAAAAACTTCCAGGATACCATCAGCATCATGGAAACATAGAAAATAGATGATGTTGAACAATTTCTAGGACAGAAGATGCCCCATGCTCCTTTGGTAGCAGAAAAACATGTTTGACTACATGTTATAGTTCAAAAAAGAAAGAATGAAAGGGAGAAGAAAAGAAAGAAAGAGAAAAAGGAAGGGAAGGAGGAAGAAAGGGAGAGGAGGGAGGGAGGGGCGGGGAGAGACCCCTGCTTCCCCAGGGGCCGGGGTCACCTCGCCCCAAGCTCGGACTCCCACGGCCATTTCCCTCCGTGCGGAGGATCGTAGGGACTTGTACGGGCTCCTGCGTCCCACCTTACAGCCCCTCTTCCCGGCGATGCTTATTAACGTTCCGATTCTCTGTATCTACTAACGATGAAGATTGTACAGAATTTAGTAGGTAACATACTTTTTTCTCTAGTGGTCAAAAACCCGTATTTCTAAGGGAGAGAGAGAGAGTTGGGGCCTTTGATAGTAATCTAAAATGCCCAGAAGATGCCTTTCAAGTTACCTGTAAGGTCTGCGTGATCCGGGGCTCGGAAGGAAGGATGCGGGGCTGAGGGATGAGCTGCCGTTGCGTCTTGGTCTCAGGGGACCTGGGGGAGAAGGCAGAGAGCAGGGAGATGAGAGGAAACGGCAGGAGCAGAGTGGCGAGCACCTGAGTCACCTTTTTACAATAATTGCAATACTGTAGATTCGGCAAGGGTAACACTTGCCATCTCCTGACACATTATATTAATATATTGATATTATGGTTGTCATCCCAAGCAAGGTTTCATAAGAAAAGTCAAGGAGTGGAGGAAACAACTTTGATTCTCAGCGTGGGGGATTATCAGCGTAAACACAGTATTTTGTAGTTTTTGTTTCACTTTCACATAGCCTGGAAGCATATCATTTTAAAGGCAGCCCCATTCCACCTGTTACGATCCTGGGGTCATCCTTTTTTTTGTTTGTTTGAAGTACTCTTATAATGATGCTAGTTCTTCACTTTAATTTCTCAAAAGCAGATGTTTCTCTGTCCAAACAATTCTTTTAAGAAGTATATTTTAAAAAAAAAATGATTGTGCATGCAGAAAATTACAATTATAACCTTGCAAAAAAAACTTTTTTTTTTTTTTTTTTTTTGAGACAGAGTCTCACTCTGTTGCCCAGGCTAGGGTGAGTGCCGTTTCGTCAGCCTAGCTCACAGCAACCTCAAACTCCTGGGCTCAAGTGATCCTCCTGCCTCAGCCTCCCAAGTAGATGGGACTACAGGCATGCGCCACCATGCCCAGCTAATTTTTTCTATATATATTTTTAGTTGTCCATGTAATTTCTTTCTGTTTTTAGTAGAGATGGGGTCTCGCTCTTGCTCAGGCTGGTCTCGAACTCCTGACCTTCAGCGATCCTCCCACCTTGGCCTCCCAGAGTGCTGGGATTACAGGCGTGAGAAGGAAAACTATTATGATTCATTTTAGCCTGAAGTAGAGCTCATCTCAGAAGAGTAGGATGAACCCAGGTTCTCATGAAGTGCCCGTGTCACCTGGCATGAAACTCACTCCTAATGGCAGTCGGTCACCTGCTCTTAAACACAGGGGAATGACATCACTCCCTCCTTGCCTTCTGCTAACAATATACCGGTTCTCACAGGCACATAAGGAACTCCTGTGTCTTTCCTCCTATTCAAACCATTCAAATGTCTTTATGTAAACCACTGGCGTCCTTTAAGAAAACCAACAATAGTTTTGTCTTTTTTCCCTCCGTGTGAACAGCACGCTGCCTCCCAGATGCAGCGTTGAGCAGCCAGACAGCTGCTGGCTATTAAAAGTCCCGTAAAGCTCCATTATTTTGCTCATAAAGGGAAGAGAAGTGCAGGGACGTTTATGGGGTGACAGGCAGATGTTTTCGTTGGACTACACAAGCGGTGAGCGAAAACTAAAATGATCTCTTTTGTGATATCATCAGCATTTTTACAATTCTTTTGGCCTCTTTATTTTTAACCCCCTTCTTACCTGCCCTAAAGTAAGCTATTCTGGAAATGCAGAATAAAGGACCATGGACACAGTTACTGTCCACCTTGCAGGGAAGTTAACGCTGTCTGCCGCTTTCTCATAAAGACAGGCATCCCTGAGTAAGGCTGGTGGCAGGCATCGTTCCTGGCGGGTCTGGTGGGCTTCTTCTTTTTCCACTGGGGAGGGGAGGGTGCCTGCCACCAGCCTTACAAGAACATCAAAGCCACCCTGGGTTTCTGTCCAACAGCTTAATTAAGTTTCTTCTCTTTCCACACTAAGAAAGTAGCTTCTCAACCATGTGTTTATATGTAATATATTAAACAAAATGAACTCTTATTGGATTGATAAATCCACAGAGATTTAAGACAAGGGACTTTGGGAAAACTTGTGCCTTCAGCCACACTCTCTAAAGCACCTTCTGGAAAAACTTCTTCCATGCAAACAACACTCATGCAGTGGACCTTCCGTTCTCTGAGGCCTGGCTGGGACACAAGGACCAAGAAGATCCCTAGAGTCCGTCTTCATATCTGTCTTTTTTTAATACTTTATGCTTACATAAGCTCTTGGATTCGAAGCAACAATTGCTTCTAAAGCTGCAACCACGTGCTAAGAAGTATTTGGGAGATACCACTGGAAAAAAGACCAGATTAGAACTTTCCCAAGAACCAATTTATCATTTGTCTGGGAAGGATTGGTATTGTCTCCCAGCATGAGATTTGTATGTCTGGAGACTGGAAATTGGCCAGGTTTTTACCTCAATGGAAATGTCTTTGATAAAAACCTCAGAGAGGCCGGGCATGGTGGCTCACGCCTACAATCCTAGCACTCTGGGAGGCCGAGGCGGGAGGATTGCTCAAGGTCAGGAGTTCAAGACCAGCCTGAGGAAGAGCCAGACCCCATCTCTACTAAAAATACAAAGAAATTATATGGACAACTAAATATATATAGAAAAGAAAATGAGCCGGGCATGGTGGCGTAGGCATGTAGTCCCAGCTACTCGGGAGGCTGAGGCAGGAGGATCGCTTGAGGTCAGGAGTACGAGACCAGCCTGAGCAAGAGCGAGACCCCATCTCTACTAAAAATAGAAAGAAATTAGCAAAACAACTAAAATATATACAAAAAAATTAGCCGGGCATGGTGGCACATGCCTGTAGTCCCAACTACTCGGGAGGCTGAGGCAGGAGGATCACTTGAGCCCAGTAGTTTGAGGTTGCTGTGAGTGAGGCTGATGCCGCGGCCCTCTAGCCCGGTCAATAGAGTGAGACTCTGTCAAAAAAAAAAAAAGAATAACTATTGTCTTTTATTTTGGGGAGTTTGTTTGACTTTAAGGCACACAACATAATTCTTAGAAACTAATTTTAAACACATGAGACACAAAACGATGCCCCGTAACCAGATGTTCCACCGCGAGCCGCAGGAGCCCGGCCGTCCTGCATGGAGCGCCTGTGGTTTCGTGGCCAGCCCTGCTGGGTCCCTCCAGGCACTAACTAAAGCCTGGGCACGGCCACCCTGCTGTGCCCTCTCATGGCACGTCTGATCATCAAGCTTCCTGAACTTTTCTCACACCTCAGAACCTGCTTTCTTGCCCCTCCCCATCCAGACTCATCGAAGCGTCCGGTGACACAGCGTGGAGTCCATCCACAAGCCACCCGGAGTCACCATAGCCACCAAATTTCCCCCCTGACCTTCAAGTCCCACCCTCTTCCCCCGCACCGGGTTCCGCTTTTACTGAGACTCAGAGCGGCTTACCAAAAAGTGACCTTTACTTTCACTCTCACCCGGCAGATCCAGGAGCCAGTTTCACTTTGTGGCACCTCCCTCGGGCTCAGTCCCACCGTGACAGGTTAGTTGCCAGCACAGCTCGGTGAGCGGACGGAGGACTCGGATGGCCGGCTGGGCTGGAGTTCCAGGAATCTGCAAACAAAAGTTTCTCTGAGGCAGTTTACATAAAAATAAACAAACAAAAATGTCTGTTGAGGAAAGGCCAGCCAAGGTGCCTGACTGCCGGCAGGGACTCTCTGATCAGCGATCAATGGCTTCGGCAGGGAGTGTCGCCGCGGTTCTCTCTGAACCCGATCGTTCTACCATAGGAACAGACGGCAGCTCGTTGGTGGCCGGGCCGTGTGTGCTCGGGGGTCTCTTTATGACCCCGCAGCCTGGCAGTGACAGCTGCCCACGGCCAAACCTCTGTGTCAACATGAGAAGCGGTGCTAAGAGGCGCGGAAAACCCCGCAGCCTCGCAAGTGCCACCGAGGGACAGATTTGAGAAATCGGGTCTAAATAAAGACGGCCGCGGGCCCCCCGCGGTTTTTGAGAAACCGTGGCCAACCGGTGACCTCTTCTTAATGTGAGACTATGCAAAAGGGAATTTGCAATTTTTGTAGGGTCTTCTTTGTAAAAACAACCCTTCTTTAGTTGTTCTGGTGAACCCGGCGCTCAGCAGTCCCGGGTGCGGCTGGTGTCACCTACCCGGGTGAGAACAAGAGCCAGAGGGACCGCCGGCAGCACACTGAGTCCATTCGGGGCGGTAAAGGACGCCAGCGACAGTGCTCACGACGCCCCGACGGACAAGCGAACGAAGTGCCAGATGCCATCCCGGTGTTGCCGGGTGACGGCCCGGCCTGTGACGGTGGCTTTTGGAGAGGGACACTGTTCCCAGGTCGCCCCCAGCCTATACACAGGTTCGCCCTTGCCCAGCATGTGCCCCCCCCACGAGGGCCCTCTGGGCTTGGCCAGGTCCCAACCCTCCCCCAACACGGCAGCCTGCGCGGGACGCTCGGGTGGGTCCCCTGACAGTGACCAGCTCTCACGTCACCTGGCAAAGCTAAGTGTCCTTGGCCTCCCGTGTTCCCTGAGGAAACCAAAGGACACTCACCGCTGGACGTTGTGACTCTCTCTCCTCGGAGCCATTGTTCCCTGGCTGCTGCAGTTGGTCACACACCGTCAGTTCCAGCTGAGTGGGGGGTTGGGGAGATAAAAATCAGTTCACAATGGACGCGGTGGCTCACGCCTGTGATCCCGGCACTCTGGGAGGCCGAGGCGGGAGGATCGCTCGAGGTCAGGAGTTCAAGACCAGCCTGAGCAAGAGCGAGACCCCGTCTCTACTAAAAATAGAAGGAAATAATATGGACAGCTAAAAATATATAGAGAAAAAATGAGCCGGGCATGGTGGTGCAAGCCTGTAGTCCCAGCTACTCGGGAGGCTGAGGCAGGAGGATCGCTTGAGCCCAGGAGTTTGAGGTTGCTGTGAGCGAGGCTGACGCCATGACACTGACTCTAGCCTGGGCAACAGAGCGAGACTCTGTCTCAAAAAAAAAAAAAAATCAGTTCAGTGATAAGCCCAATCATGGGTTGAAATCTCTAATCAAAGTCGCCAGTTGCCGCCGCCGCCTCTCCCAGTCCATTGACCCCTCCTCTAACCGGGGCCTTTGGAGTCCTTGTTTTCCTGCCAGACGATGGCATTTCCAAGTAGAAGGACAGAAACATTCGTTTCTCACAGGCCCATGCCTGGCTTCTTTTGCTCTTAAATGAAAACACGGTTCAGTCACAACCAGCCCTACAGGCACCTCTGCAAGCTGCACCCCCTGCAGGTGTTACGTGCACATCCCTGGACGTCTTCTCGCTCCAACATTCGTCCCTCACTGGTTCCCTGAGCTGGTGCCACCCCCGTTTCCATGGTGTCTCTCAGGTGTCCTTTTCTCTGGATTTTTCTCTCGATCTTCTATTTTTGTGTCTCATTTTGTTCTGTTTTGTATTTTTTTGCTTTGAACTATCTGTCTCCTCTCTTAGCACTCAGCTGGGCCCGCCATGCCCCATCTGGGTTTTCTCACGTTTTTTGTTTGCTTGGTTGGTTGGTTTTAGAATTTCGCTAAACTGCCTCTTAATTTTTTACAACTTTGTATCTCTGGCCATCCAAGAGGATCTGTACTCTTTCCAAAAGATCTCTTTAAAAGATTTACATGTTAAAGACGATCTCTTTCTCATTACCCTCCCTAATTCTTCACTTTTATTAAAAATATTTAAACACCTCAGAGCTGTATGTATATTTTATGACCTAAAACAGTAGATGCTCTCATGGGTCACAACTCAGGCCACAGCAGTCACCTTTGAGAGGAGGGGCTGTGCCCGTAACATGTTCCATGATTTTGTTAACCCTCTCTTTGAACCTATCGATATTTTCCAAATAGATATACTAGTTTTTAACTCTATCTAGAGGCAATTAATCTTCCTGATACTTGAGTTGACTTTCACTAGATCTTCCAAGATGTGTTTATTAAAGAACATGACTGCAAATTCACTATAGATTTGTTCAGAGGCAGAATAATGTTACAGTCTTTGTCATTTTTTTAACGGAAACTTTGACATGTAAGCTCCAAAAGATCAGGGATTTTTTTTTCTGTTTTGTTCATTGATACAAGAATATGCCAACCACCAAGAAAAGTATGTGGCCCAAAACAGGTGTTCAATAATTATTTGCTGAATGAATGATAAAATCTAGTCATTTTAAAGTTTTGCCATGTAGCCCTGTAAGGGTAATTTCATAAGCAAATAATCTACAATGCCTTGTAACTCTCTTTGCAACTGAAAGTTTAGGCCGCAAATACCGAGTCCATTTGTTCTGGTTTTTTTCTCTGAATGCAATTCTTTACAATGAAGCCATGTGTGACCTTTCAGCCTCTTCCCACAAACTTGTGCACTTCTCCTGCAGTTTATTTCTTTTGCTTTAGCATTTTGGTTTGAAAAGCCTTAGTAGTATCATTGTTTATCTTTCTAATAATTTATAAAAGAAACAAGAATGAAAATTCTCCTAGCCCAAATCCCCAAGAAAAATCAAATATTTATACTCACCCAGAAATGTCTGTTATCTGTACCCTTTGATTCTTTTCTAGAATCTATTTTTTAAATGACAAACATTTTCATATTTATTCAATGGTTTAAACTGCCTTTGCCTATAAGCTTAGTGACGGTTTCACATGTGTATTTATTCAGCAAGAAACTGTTCCTTCCACAGATTAGATGACTTTATAGCAGTGAGTCTGTATCGTGGCAGTCCGGTGCTCACTGATGAGGCATTTGCGTTTGTTCCAGGGCTCTCTTTATTAAACAAGAACAGTATCAGCAATCCTCATTTCTCCTTCATGGGGGCTAACATATTTTCAGCAAGGTTTCTAAATTTGCCCTCAAATTCCCTGTGGTGATTACGAGGAGTCCACAGGGAGGTGAAATGCCAGCCCTCGGAGCCAAGGTGAAGGCCTTTCAAGGTTTGGGGTTTTTGTTTGTATATTTTGTTTTTTCTTTAAGTATTATGGCAGGAATATTCACTTCATTTTCTGAAATCCTTGGGCTAGAACAGACCATCAAAGTAATTTGATTCACACAAATGCTCTTCTTCCACATCCTTTTAGAAACACAAAACAAAACAAAACTCTAAATCATCTTAGTTGCTTTGGTTAGCACTAATTTCACAAATCCCAAGAAAGATTTATTGGCCTGAATCTTATTTCCTGATACATAATGAAATGCTATTAATAATTTCATTTTTATAAAGTGATTTCTACCTTGAGCATAATTCAAGGATCAAATCAGATCTCATTTTTTAAGCTTAGTATTTTAAGTACTTTCTCATGCACTTTTAAAATACTTTCAAACTTACCAAAAATTTCTAAGAAGTGTACAAAAATATGTTTTCCTCAGCCATTTGAAAGCAAGTCATCACTGGGTGACTTGGTATGCATATCCTACAAACAAGGATGCTGTCCAATACAGCCACAAGATTGCCATCAGAATCAGAATGTGAACGTTGATTGATACAGTACTCCCATCTAATACTCAAACCCCATTCAGGTTCTGCCAATTATCCTGTCAATGTCCTCCACAGAAAAAGGAATCCAATCCGGGATCATACATTACATTAGTTTTCATCGTTTTTATTCTCTTGAAATCTGGGGCAGTTCCTCAGTCTTGGCCTGTATGTCCAGAACACTCCAGAAGACCATGGGCCTGATATTCTGTGGAATGTTTCTCAGTTTGTTTTGGGCAAACGCTTCCTTGTAGTTAATTTCAGGTTATGCATTTTTGGCAGGGACACCACAGATGGGGAGCTATGTGTCTTGTCATGCATATGGTCCAGTTTTGATTTTTCCCATTACAAGGGATTCTAACCTCGATCCTTTGATCAAGGTGGTATCTGCCAAGATTCTCCAACGTGAAGTTATTCTTAGTATTTCCTTTAGTTGTCTCTAAGTACTTGGGGGGGACTATGGAATTATGTAAATATTCCATCTCTCATCAAATTTTCAGCCACCAGTTTTAACATCCATTGATATTTCTCATTTGAATTATTAATCATGGTTGTCAGATAGTGATTTTCTAATACCATAATGCTCTCTACATTTATTGGTAAGGCATTCCAATGTAAAGAAAAGCTTTGTCTTATACCCATTTATGTTTATTGGAAGTTTTTTCATCAATATAAATTAATGATTCCTATTTGATGAGTTACAATACATTCTCATCATTATATATTTTGATGTTGAAAGTGTCCTATATTTGATCAGTTCTCTGAGTATTTACTAATTTCTGTCACAAAAGAAATTCCAGGCTCATCAATTTCACATCCCTATGAACATCACAAAAGACAAGAGAGAACACGAATTATTGCAATTTTTTGTAAAACCGACTTACACATGACAGTGTCATGTCTGATCTCTGGGGGACTGTTCCCTGTCTTTCCATCTGGCTGATAGGGTGCAAGCCACTTTTTGTCAGATTCCCCACACTAGTTTTGCTAGAGGTGGTGCAAAATACCCTGAATCAAATCATGATCGGTTATTATCATGTGTGGGGTAACTCGATGTATTTATTAGAACTGTTTCTGAAAAACTTCTACTTAAGCTGTTTGATGTAAGTCTATTACATAAATGTCCAACATTATTGGCAACTCAAAAAACTTTATTAAAAAAGAAGTAATTGTGCTCACTTCAGCAGCACAGACACTAACACTGGAACAAGACATGGAATACACAGGAGTTGGCATGCTCACTAGGATGAATTGTGAATTTGTGAAGTGTTCCATATTTTAAAAAAAGAAAATAAAAGAAATAATTTTCATTAAGAGTTTTAAAATAAATAAAACAAATGAGCTATAATTATTACTCACATGGACACCACCTATTCTCTAGCCCCCGCCTTCCTAAACTCAAAATTCAAAATGAAAACCTTCAGAAAAAGGGGCCTTCAGGAACTTTCTATGGGAACTGAATGCAGAGCGCCCTCTAGAGGCAGCATTGAATTGATGCAATATTTCTAACAGCAAATGGACTATTTTTTTTTCTTTTTTCTATTTTTAAAAATTTTTATTTATCTATTTTTTTGAGACAGAGTCTCACTCTGTTCCCCGGGCTACAGTGCCGTGGCATCAGCCTAGCTCACAGCAACCTCCAACTCCTGGGCTCAAGCGATCCTCCTACCTCAGCCTCCCGAGTAGCTGGGACTACAGGCATGTGACACCATGCCCGGCTAATTTTTTTCTATATATATTTTTAGTTGGCCAGATAATTCCCTTCTATTTTTTTAGTAGAGACGGGGTCTCGCTCTTGCTCAGGCTGGTCTCGAACTCCTGACTTCGAGTGATCCTCCCACCTCGACCTCCCAGAGTGCTAGGATTACAGCTGTGAGCCACTGCGCTCAGCCAAGAATATGATTTTTACAGAACTTTGTCCACAGCTTACCTCTCACTGGGGCTCACACCAGCACCCGCAGCTGCACTTCATCTCTGCTTCGAGTTGGCTGCTCTGCCGGCACCGTCCACCTGGGCACAGATGCAGGAAGTTGGGCTCAGGTGTGCAGCATCAGTACAGCGACCCAGCACATCAACAAAGCAAAGAGGAAATACACAGGGATCCAGCCAAGAATGCACCTTGAGGGCAATGACAGAGTCCGTGTTTGTAAGAAATATTCCCCCATTCTCTGAGCTTTCATTTCAGACATGCAAAATACAATTTTGAGACATTTATTTAAATTATGAAACCACATACCTTTGGGTAAAACTTTAGAAATATTCATTCTTGCCCAAGGACAATGCTACTTTAAAAATTCTCTGAGCAAACTTTTTCTCTTCTACTACCTTTTTAAGCCACATCTGTCAATATTTGCAATTACTAAAATAATTCAGATACCTGAACTTAATCACCTAAAACCCACGTACACAGAGTAATTTCTTTATCAAGTAATTTGTTTCTCCCCAAATAGCCAGGAGCAAACTTAAAGTACTAATCGAACACTTAAAGTACTTCTAAGTGTCTAAAGTGTTTAACATAACAGTTTGCAAAAAGTTGAAAACATGACCCTCATGCAAACATAAAATGAAGATATGTCTAAGATTTTATTGAACTCATTCATTAATGAGGTATCCAGAAAGATAAGAAGGCTCATTCAAGGAGCATTTGAAGAGCTGGGTGCTTAGGGGCAATTCAGTAAAGGAATGTCAGAATAAGATGGTTAGATTAGATACAAACCTGCCCTACACAGCAGTAAACCATAACCTTTGAGGTTATCTTTTCTCCCAGACAGAATTCTACAAGTTAACAATGCCTAGGCTCTAATCATCTAATAAAATTTAAATAAACAAACCCTGGATGAGCCTGATAAAGGCATTCAAAGACGCTGCATCCTTTAGGTAATTTTTTAGAGACTCCTGTAAGTACAGATGCTTTTGAACAAGTAATAAACGTATGAGGGCTCCAAATATACCTGCAAATCATTCATGTGTCTTCCCCTGTCCTCTCTGCTTGCTCACTGGGGTGACAGGGCAGATTGTCACTTCCCAGTGTTAGTCTAGGGAAAAACAGCTCACAGTCGTGGATCATGTAGGGAAACTTTTTTTTGAAAAAAATTTTCAGTGTCAAATTGGCTTAACCAACTACCCTGTTGGTAAAATATAATTTATATTAATATCGTTCCTATTTACTTTCTGTGTTGATTTATTCTGTGAGTGAAGGGCAGGAAGGAGGGATTGCACCAAAGGAGGTTTGTGTCTATATAAGTTCAAAATAAGCCATGAATAAGCCACTTGCCAAACAGGGATTTACCGAATGTCACTCTCAGCTCGAGCTCTTAGCCCAATGGTATGGCTTCTATAATTCCCTGTTCACTTGCAATTTAGTAAGAAGGGCCCCTCAAATGAAGATTTTAGTAACTGTGTTTGATTAAAAGATCTATTTCTGAATTTTTATAGTTCCTCCATGGAAAAAAGAAAGAGAAAGAGAGAAAAGAAAGGAACAAAGAAAGAAAAAGAAAGAAAAGAAAAGAAAAGGAAGAGAAAGAAAGAAAGAAGGAAGAAAGGAAGAAAGAAAGAAAGATTAAAGTATACTCTTACACCAAAAAAAAAAAGCCACAGTGAGATTTGATTTTAAAGGAGTCCTCATGACAGTAACTAAAGTTGGATCCGTGTGTTCCAACTTATAAGCAGGACAAGAACGTGATAAAAACTATAGACCTTGTCCTCAGAAAGAGACAATAAGCACATAACATTTTTTATTTAGCTTCATTAAGGATGGTTCACGGACCCCCTGAATCCTAACCATGGAACTGGTCAAGAACTCACCACTTTAAAAACCGGGGAGTTCCAGAAAGGAGGGGCAAGAGTGGATTCCCGACCCTCATCTCTTCTCTCTCAAGCTTCTCCTAACATCGCCTTTACAAGCCGCCTACATTGCAGCTGGAGCCACCAACAGGTTGTTTTCTTTAAACAGAAAGGCCTGTCAAAATGGAAAATCTAAAATGAATTATTTGGAAGTGAAAGAGCCCTCCACGGTCCTGCTGAATTTATGGTTCCCAGCATCACTGCGAGCCCAGGGACAGAGTGAAAAGTCTCGGGCTTCAGTGTGACCGTCACCCTGCCCATCACGAGTGACGGTGGAGCAGGCACTTAGCCCCACTGACCCCCAAGTCTCCTCGCTGAAAAATAAGGATGAGCTCAGGCCAGAGCCCAGAGCACAGGCCACTGCAGTCACAGTTCTCGCTGAATCAGCCGGGCAGATTCAGGGAACACATCCCAGGGCGAGGATGATGTTAGAACTAACGCAAGGATTATATAGGACTGGTTCTGTTTGTGTTTAAAAGTTTGGTAGGGTGTTTCTCTTTCTCTATTCCACTGCAAACCTCAGGTCTTAGTGCTATATTCAGAGTATATAAAAAAATGACACAATTAATGCATTTTTCTCGTGAGTTGTGTTTTTAATGAGAAAATTCCTCCGTCATGCCAACATGATAAAAAGGGAAAGAAAAATCTGATTGGAGGAGAAGATCTGGTTTAAATCTCGGTGTTATCAGTGAACGGTTAAGTGACAGTGAGCAGTTCACTCTGGTTCTCAGCTACATGAAGCCACTGGGCTAGCTTCTACTTAAGGTAGCTGCCAGATACTCTTCGGCTGTAATATAATATTTCCATTTGGCAGCAAGTAATTGCTTAGGGATTTGCTCCCAGGTTAATTGAAGATACACAACAAAAATGGTTAACACGGGCTATAGAATTCTACAGATCTGAGTTTGATCTTGGCTTGCCAACATTTCACAGTTGACCTCACCTAAGTTAGTAAGTAAAATGCAAGGACAGTGACTACTTCAGTGGGTTGTTGTACTCATTGAATAAGAAAAATGTATTAAAGTACCTGGCTCACTGTGGGTGCTCAGTTCTTGTCATTGTTATACTATGGAAATCTCTAAACTTGTCTGCGTCCTCCTTTCCCACTTTGCGTAAGTGTGCAAGTAAGGGAAAATCGAACTCTAATACTCTTTCGAAGGGCTTTTATGTCACGAACTAATGAAAACAAAAGAAGGTCAGAGTCTGGGAGCTTCTAGAGAGGTATCCGACACAAATAACACCTCCGTGTCATTCACGAGCTCGCTCCACCCTTGCATGATTTGTGATCACCTTTGTAAAATGTGACTTTCCTGTGTCCCCCTGGGCAGGTGTGAAAGCCTGGAGCTGGACAGCCAGATCCGGGCTCTGATCGAGAGAAATGCTTCTGGTGCAAAGCGGGTCACCACGGAGGCCGGGCCGAGTCGCAGAAGTTCCTGTTCTGCAAAGGTAAGAGAGAGAATGCCTTCCTTCCGCTGCGTCTCAATGTGCCCTTCCATAGTTTACTCACCGAGAAGAATCTGTGGGGACAGTCCCCAAATCATTTACAGTCAGTCTCGTACTTCCTTGTCGCCCGAAGTGGAGCCCTATAAACCTTCTCGCACCCAGTCACTTCCTGTCACTAAAGAGCTCCTTCAGCACACGGCACCTTCCAGCTGAAAGTGCTCCGGCAGCTGTGACCACAAGAGAACGAGGAAGAGATCACGCTATTAGAAAGAATGTTGAACACAGTGACAACTCTTTCCTCGGGAGGAAGTAACCCAGTTTGAGTAAACCCATTCAAATTGGGTTACTAAAATCAGCCCAAACGCTGTTTTTGTGTAGTTGCTGTTTCTGTTTCTGTTTTGTTTTGTTTTAAGAAAAGAAAACAGGTTGTACTGATTAAAGGAGTTGTTTGACTTTGGACTTCCTCCTGTTTGAGGAGCTGGATGTCTATGGTGCTTCAAAGAAGCAAATAAAATGCAAGGGTAAGCTCACGCTAGGAACTTTGTGAACCACTTTCTAGAAATGCATCCTAAATTAACAACAGGAACTCAGACTCCATGGTCCTCCTGAGTAGAAACCATCTTTAGTGATTATTACAAAAAAATCTAATGAGTAGATTGACAGCGTGGCTGGCATTAAAAAAATGAAATAATTTATACTTCTGTTTAAAAGTATCTTTAGTTCTTTCTAAAGTAATTCACGCTCATTGTAGGCAATGAATAAACAACAGAATATTGCATGGGACATATGTCTACAAAAAAAAAATTGTTGTCTATAAGAAATTCAAATTTATCTAGATGTCCTGTACTTTTCTGGCAACTTCAGTGTGGAGGCGTCAGGGTTTCAATAACGTACCATGTGACACTGCCATTGGCACAGATGTAATCTACCCTGGTGGTCTTTTCATCGGTCTCTCTCCTCGGTAGCAGCCACTTAAGCTTCCAGCACATCTCCTGACCTTGGGTCCATGTACTTTGTGTTCAATTTGACGTCGAGCCTTCCTCAAATCCACTCAACCTCAGTTAGCCACTTCTGCATCCTTTCCCAGGAACACAGGAAATGTCTGGCTCTACTTCCACACCACTCTGGGGGGTGAGTTGTCTCAGGACCTCTCTACCTGGACGTGTCACTAGGCCCCATCACAGCTGTGCATCCCGCCGGTAAGGGGAAATTGGGAAATTCTCTGCAAGACGCACCTTTCCTGGGCTTAACCCAGGGAGGAAGGCTGAAGCTGGCTCTGCTCTTTGAGATTCAATCTGGGCAGTTCGACAGGTGATGGATGAGTCCCTACAAGTAGGGGGGTAGGGCTTAGTCTCCTCATGAGGACTGAGTGACATTCAGGCAGTACTCTTCTCCCTTCACCCCACCCTTTTTTTTTGTTTTTTAGACAGACTCTCGCTCAAAAGGAATTAACAAAAGGAATTAACTTTTAAATTTTTAAAAAAATTATTTTGAAAACACTAGTTCTTGCAATTCAAAGGTTTGGGCCGGGTTGTTTTTCCTTCTCTAATGAGCAGTTTTAGTGTTGATAAAGTGTCAATCTCCAGGAAATTTCTGCTTCCATCCCCTAAAGTCAGACCCTGTGTGAGCTGTAACTTTTAGAACTCTGAATGAGCAATTTGATTCCCACCTATAGTTTTGAATACTGCCTTAAGGCCACGTCATTCCTTCTTGGCTCAAGTGTATCCCCAAAACAGACCAAGAAACCAGCAGGAAGTAAACACACAGGCACACTAGCCAAAAGTCTATAAATTGGGTGCCTGGGTATTCAGCTAGTCATCCATGTGTTCATTCAGCAAAACGTGTTGAGCACCTGGCGTGGGCCAGGCAGCCTGTGGCCGAGGTTCTGTGGATGCCACGGTGAAGACAGGAACATAGAAACACAGAATTGGTTTTTTTTGTTTGTTTGTTTGTTTGTTTTTTGAGACAGAGTCTCGCTCTGTTGCCCGGGCTACAGTGCTGTGGCATCAGCCTAGCTCACGGCAACCTCAAACTCCTGACCTCGAGTGATCCTCCTGCCTCAGCCTCCCGAGCAGCTGGGACTACAGGCATGTGCCACCATGCCCGGCTAATTTTTTTTTTCTATATATATTTTAGTTGGCCAGATAATTTCTTTCTATTTTTTTAGTAGAGATGGGGTGTTGCTCTTGCTCAGGCTGGTCTCGAACTCCTGAGCTCAAAGGATCCGCCTGCCTTGGCCTCCCAGAGTGCTAGGATTACAGGCATGAGCTGCCATGCCCAGCCCAAAGATAGTCTTAAACTTGAAAGCCAAGTTTAACCTTTCTGCCAATAAAGAAGATGAGATTAGCAAACAATGCCCTTTTTTTTTTGCAATAAATTATTTTCTCTTTTAGGTGCATAAGAACTGGTAGCACTTACAGAATTATGGATGACTCATTAAGTTCGACAAATCTAAACTCATATTTAGAAGGCATTGCCAGAAAACTTTGCCATTAGGGAAACAGGTAACCGAGCTGTCAAACAGTCAACAGTTACCTAACTGCTCTGGGAAGCACAATGAATTTATAGCAGTTCGACTACTGAGGAAAGACTTGGATTGCCCAGGCTTTCTGCGGTGGTGAACTTCCTCCCTCCAGTGGGAGAAACTGCCAGTAAAGGAAGAATGATGATTTACATACCAGAGCAAGGCTGATCTGCCACAGGTCTTAGTCAGAGCCTGCCCATTTGAGACATCCTGGGAAATCCCCATTTGGAAGAGAAGAAAAGTTAAAATCACAGCTACTGTGCTTATAATCTTATTTTGTGTAACTCATATCCAGAGTTACTTCTGTTTATTTTTAATGAAAAACTATCGCTGTTATCTTCTATCATGAGTTAACTGCGGAGTATGTTTTTTAAATTTTGTATATTTGCTCTCACCCTAAAAGATACCATAAGAGACTTTTTTTCCCCTTTTTTTCCCACTGCTTTCCAAGACTCCAGGAAAAACAGCTTCCATGGCACATCTTGTACAGGAAACTTCTAGAATGAGTGCTGCGGAAAGTTCTATGGAGCATGCAGAGGTAAGAACACATTTCTAGGGGATGAATTGAGCACACCTGGCATTGGTAGCATTCCTAGCAGTTAATTGTGCATTGATTAATAGGAGTAGAAACAGCTAGTTTGCTTTTTTTTTAGCTAAGATGTGCTCTATATTTTTAATCAATGTTATTTAACACAGAAAAAGTATCTGGGTAACTGGTGCATTGCTTTTACCCTCTCTGGGCTACATTTCTTCTTTTACAAAATGAGAGGATTAAATCTGTCAAAATTACTTTTGGCCTCCCAACTCCATGGGTTCCATATTTTGCTCTTGATTTATAGGAATTTAGTTCAATATAAAATGTAAAAAGAATATTGGTCTGGTTAGAGATAGAACATATTATAGCAATAGAGTATCTATAGTAAAATTTTTACATATTTACAACTGATATCAGTATTCTTCTTCAGTTATTGCAATAGATACTTGCTAATAATGAATGAAGTAAAGTGCTTTCTTAAAGTTTTTTTTTTTTTGAGATAATCAAGGTATAATGGGAAACCAGGTGGAACTCTTTTGTTCATTTAGGTATTTAATGTAGTAGTGTCAGACCTTAAATATACTAGAAGTTGGTACGGCTGTTATGGTAGAGAAAGGAATGCCCAGCTACTTTGAACACAGATTATACTTCACAGGGAGTAACCATAGGGAATTATTTACAGGGAATAATTGCTCTGTAAGCAGATGCTTACTAGAACCAGTGACTAAAAATCTTTATTAGATACCTTCACTAGCAACTGGAAAGCAAAGTAAATACAAATGAAAAGTGACCACAAACCTTGATTTATTTCACTTCATTTTAATACACACCTGAGACATATGAACCAGAGTAAAATGTTGCTTAATCGCCAGTGAAACTCCTAGTGACACATTCACGGCTTACGGGCCATTCCGATTCACTGTGCCGTCTACCTTCCCTCCCTCTTTCCTCTCCCGCTTATACCTGTGCATACTTCTGAATTTCAGAAATTAGTACTCCTACAGTTACAAATAGATTCTCTTGCAGATTTAGTAACTAGCTTTTCAGTAATCCTTGTTTATAAAATAAAAATCAAGGGTCAAATATTTTACACTTTTCTTCCAGAGAAAATTAGTTATGAAGGTTAAAAAAAAAAAAAAAAAAAAACTGGCTGGGTGCGGTGGCTCACGTCTGTAATCCCAGCACTCTGGGAGGCCGAGGAGGGAGGATGGCTCAGGTTCAGGAGTTCGAGACCAGCCTGAGCAAGAGTGAGACCCCCGTCTCTACTAAAAAAATAGAAAGAAATTAGCTGGACAACTAAAAATATAAGTAGAAAAAATTAGCCGGGCATGGTGGCGCATGCCTGTAGTCCCAGCTACTCGGGAGGCTGAGGCAGGAGGATCGCTTGGGCCCAGGAGTTTGAGGTTGCTGTGAGCGAGG
Source organism: Lemur catta (assembly GCF_020740605.2). NCBI lineage: Eukaryota > Metazoa > Chordata > Mammalia > Primates > Lemuridae > Lemur > Lemur catta. The sequence continues at coordinate 988,225 of NW_025423864.1, read as the reverse complement.
TTGCTGGTGGCAAGTTAGGCAGATGGTGGTTTCCGGAGCTTTTGAGCTTTCTTTAAATGAATACTCCCCCTTCTGAAAAAAATACGTCTAAAAAGAAAGGTGGTTAAATTTTTCATTATGCCAATAATTTATAATCAATCTAAATTTGTGATCTAGTGGCTTTACTCAAGGAGCTGACTAAAGTTACAAGGTACCAGATAATCTATGCCCACCTCTATAACATACTTGTGTCATGGTCATTAAAGTATTTTTGGTTTGGTTTGGTTTGGTTTTGGGTGTTTTTTTTCTTTTGTTTGTTTTTTGTTTTTTTAGAGACAGAGTCTCCCTCTGTCACCCAGGCTAGAGTGCAGTGGCCTAATCATAGTTCACTGTAACCTCGGACTCCCACCTCAAGCAATGCTCCTGCCTTAGCCTTCAGAATAGCTGGGACTACAGGCGTGTGCCACTATGCACTGCTATAGTTTTTATTTTTTATTTTTTTTGACACAGGGTCTCGCAATGTTGCCCAGGCTAGTGCTAGGATTACAAGTGTGAACCACCACATTTGCAATCAAAGTAATTAACTTATTTAGTTCTGGAATCAACTTGCCACATTTTAGCTGTATGTGTTCTTTATTCTTGATGGTTCTATCACTCCTCTGACTTTTGCTAGGGCTACTCTTCAGAATCTCACTCACATACATGTTCATGGGCACAACTATAAAAATGACTTCTTAGAAATGTATACTATGTAAATGCCTAAAATGTACCCATGAAACTTACATGATTTCTATAAGCCATCATACTCTGAATTGTCATTTTTTTTTG